>NW_025999891.1:3487128-3508962 GCF_001458135.2 Marmota marmota marmota | reverse complement strand
AAAAAAAAAAAAAAAAAAAAAGAGAGAGAGAGAGAGAGAGAGAGAGAGAGAGAGAGAGAGAGCGCTGGTTGGTTTCAGAGAAAGGCAGGCAATCAACCATAGTGAAGCCAGTATACTATGGCCTCCTTTCTCCATCCTGCTTTGCTATTTCTGTTGTCCCCCCCCCCCCTTTCCGGTAAATATGCTACAGACCTCTAGGGATACTGACTAGATCAGCTGGTGATTCAAGTTAAGAGTCTCTTAAAAACACACACTCTATTCTTTTATTCTGTAACTCTCATAGGACCAAAGATGGAAAATTTTAGAATTTAAATGGCATATTCCCTAAAAAGTTCATCTCAATTTTTGTAAAACATGTTCATTTTAAATAGGATAAGACAATTCTAACTTTATTAGTCTCTAGCATTAGCAAACTAATATATTTGATCATCTTTTATTTATATATTTATTTTATTTTTTTTGTGGCACTAGGGATTGAATCAAGGGGTGCTTTATCACTGAGTCACACCCCCAGTCATTTTTTGTTTTTTATTTTCAGACAGGGTCTCACTAAGTTGCTTAGAGCTCTGATAAATTGCTGAGGCAGGCCTTGCAATCCTCCTGCCTCTGCCTCAGGAGTTGCTGGGATTGTAGACACGTACCACCCAGCCCAGCTTTGATCAATCTTTTAAAATTTCATTAGCCACAGAGCACTATGGAAAATCTCAATAATGCTTAATATGTCCTAAGAAGAAAATAAAGAAATGTTTAAGGTCTGAGTTAATTTGCTGTAGGACCTTAACTAAAGTAAGTTTGTTTGCTTATCTTTTTTGGCTCTGGAGTTCTCTAAGCCTAAAATGGTGATGATTTTAGAATAATATGAAAATGTGAGTAGCAAGCCTAAATGCATAAACAGTACATATATACTCAAAGCACCTTGGGATAATTAGCTTCTTCATCTTAACTATCTATTATTTCATACTATTATTTCATCTTTCCTTTAGTTCTAGTCAAACAGATTATAAATCAAGCATTTTTCACCAGTGCTTAATATTAAACAGGGTCTCAAATAGCAATGACAATAATAACAGTGAGGATCAACTGAAGATAAATTGTATTTACCTTGATTTTATTTTTTATAATTTCAGTAATATTATATAAATTAATTACTAAAATTGCTGGTGGCAGTACAGTGTACAACTGATAAGCAAGCTAATAATCTGTATCAAAAGCCCTAAAAATATATAAATCTTTTGGTCTAGTAATCCCAGTATTGAGCTTCAAGATATTTTTTTTTTTTTAAGGACACATGTAATGAGTTAGGCACAACGACATTCACTGAGTCTTTGTTTATAACTGCAAAAAACTGGACACAATCAAAATGTTCAGTAGGACAGAATGTGAAACAGTTCAATGGAAAACAAATGACCATGGGCTGGGGCTCTGTAGTAGAGCGCTTGCCTTGCTTTGATTCTCAGTACTACATATAAATAAATAAATAAAATAAGGTTCGTTGACAACTAAGTATATTAAAAAATAAAAAACAAACCAAAAAAAGAAAGAAAGATGGAAAGAAAACAAATGACCAGTAAAAAGGATATGAAAGAAATGCATTTTAGGACAATGGCAGGATGTTTACAATATGCTAAAGTGAAAAAAAAAATGAGGTTACAAAGCATTAGACACAGGACAATCCCATTTTAAAAAGCATACACATACATAGAAAAAAACCTTTGATAGTGTTAACAGTAAATATTTTGCAAGATAAGAATAAGAGTAATGCTCTCCAAGGGGAGAAGAAACAACTCAGTATTTTCTGGATTTTCTATATTAAACATGCTTATCAGCAATTATTTAAAAGTAACTGCCAGGTATGGTGGTGCTCGCCTGTAATCCCAGTGATTTGGGAAGCTGAGGCAGGAGGATTTCAAGTTTGAAGCCAGCCTCAGTAACTTAAGAAAGTCCCTAAGCAACTTGGTAAGACCCTGTCCCAAAATAAAACATTAAAAAAGGGCTGGGGATGTAACTCAGTGGCAAACCATTCCTAGGTTAAATTCCCAGTACCCAAAACAAACAGTAACAGCAAAAAACCCCAAACCAAAAAAACCCCAGTGCATTTTGCTTTGTTGATTACACCATTTTGATTTTAAGAAACAAAAACAAAACAAAAAACCAAGTTCCTCACCCAGGACCTTCCACCCCCCACCCCCAACCCCCGTACCTGGGATTGAATCCAGTGGTGCTTAACTATTGAGCAACATCCCAAACCTTTTTATTTTTTGAGACAGGGTCTCACTAGTTTGCTTAAGGCCTCGTTAATTCGCTGAGGCTGGCTTTGAATTTGCAATCCTCCTGCCTCAGTCTCCCAAACTGCTGGGATTACAGGACTGTGTCACCACTCTGGGCAGGACAAGATGAGTATGTGTGGTAGAGAATTGAAGATACTAACAACTTTACTATGTATGGGGGAAAACAGGTTTTTAAAGAGTCAAGAAGATTCTTGACAGGCACAGTGGTGTACACCTGTAATTCCAGTGACGTGGGAGGCTGAGACAGGAGGATGGCAAGTTAGAGGCCAGCTTCAGCAATTTACCAGGACTTCAGCAATTTAGCAAGACTCTGTCTCAAAATTAAAAAAAAAAAAATTAAAATTAAAAGGGCTGGGGATGTGGCTCAGTGGTAAAGTACCCCTGTCTTCAATTGCCAGTACCACCCTCCCCAAAGTCAAAAGGATTTTCCATTTGGAAATTTCTCCCAAAATAATTTATAAGACTACCATAAAGAAAAGCATTGACACTCAATATTTTTCAATTTTAATTGACAAAGAGACTAATCGTTATTTTATTTTTTTCTATTTGTTTTTTCCATACTTTTTATTGGTGCATTATACGTAATGGTGGGATTCCTTGTTACATATTAATAAATGGACATAATATAATAATATAATTTGGCCATTACCATTGAGATAATATGTTTTTTAAAGCATAACTTTCACATAACGATTTTCTGATAAACAAGGCATATAAGCTTGTGGGAATTTCACCAAGCATTTAAGATGGCAATAAAATAAAGAAAGAAAATTCTGGGAGTCTGGATTATCATAACTGAGACTAAGAGCCACAGGTGCTCTCAACACACTAGTGGCCAGAACTAAAGTGGGTTCCAGCATATAAAAGCAAGTACTTTCAAAGAAGTAAGCAATACAAAAGTATGTTTAAAACAATGGTCTTTCCTCTTTAGAGATAGCCAGTGAGAGTTAATAGTCCTCAGTTTTTCTTTAACTTTGAAAAACAATTATAATGGGTTTAAATTCATTTGGTTAGAACCACTAAATGGAAATAAATAAGTATTTTTAAGTATTTTATCTTATCTAGTCTCACTTTGCCATTTCTTTCATCATAGGAGAGTTATTAAGGCATAAACATAAAATTTTTAGTAGTTGCAATAACTTTATTTTAACTTAATATCATATTAAAGTATCATCTGGGCTTAGTGTAACATGGCATGTACATATAGTTCTTAAATTTTATTAACTGATACAATCACAGGCACACTATTAATGTAAAGGACTGCCATATCCACTAGAATGGTTTTAATATATATTTGATTTAGAAACGGAGGAGCTGCAGATTGCCTACATAGAATGCCAAACCAGGCCATTAAACTGGTAACCAAACCAGTAAGAACAAGGAAAAACAGCAATCAGCACACCCTTCCCCTTATAGCTCATTCTACTAAAAATAATACAAGCCTTCTGTGCCATGGGAAACACTTTGCCTACCAGATGATGCTGATGTAATAATATCTAGAGCTAAGCACCTGGAGGAAGCAGAGAATGAGATTTTGCTTTGGATTACTTGAATGTGTGTGTGTGTGTGTGTGTGTGTGTGTGTGTGTGTGTTTTAACCATAAAGCTACTAACAGATAGTTTAATGATTTCGGTTCTTATGTTGCCTGTGGGGATTTTGCATTGTTCTCCCAGCCACCAGTACTGATTCAATAACAACAGATTTGCAAAATTGGCAGCCTGCCTAAAAAAGCTATGTAAAGTCTGCAAACTCTGCTTACTATACTATGTACCCAGTGGATATTAGATTAAAAACTATGCCCATTCCCAAAACATGCTCATGACAATTTTCTAAGGAAAAAAAACTTGGATTTGCCTTGCCATAAATGATTAATAACAGTTATTACTTGAAAACTTTCTCTTTATAATATGGCTATAACATCTGCAACAATAGTCTCCCCAGCCCCTTTTAAAAACCATACAAGGATCCTATACCACTATTTAGATAAATCAAGACATTGAAGAGGGCCAGAAATAAAGCTCAGTGTCCTAGAGAAAATCCTACTTCCATAAATCCTTTTCTATTTCTTTTTTGAGGTATTAGGAAGAGAACCCAGGAGCATTCTCTGAGCTGCATTCCCTAGCACTGTTCCTCATCCACCCCTCCCTTCAGAAAGAAAGATGGGTTCTCATTAATTGTCCAGGCTGCCCTTGAACTCACAATCCTCCTGCCTCGGCCTCCTCCGTTACTGGAATTACAGGTTTGTGCCCTGGTCTGGCTATAAATCCTTCAATTTTCTTCTTTTTTTAAAATACATTTTATTTAGTTGCAGATGGTCACAATACCTTTATTCTATTCATTTTCATGTGGTGCTGAGGATAGAACCCAGTGCCTCCCATGTATAAGGCAACTGCTCGATCACTGAGCTACAGCCCTAGCCCTAAATCCTTTTCTTTTTTCTTTATGGTTGTACATGGGCACAATACCTTTATTTTATCTATTTATGTGGTGCTGAAGATCCAATCCAGTGTCCCATGCATGCGAGACAAGCGTTCTACCTGAGCCACAACCCTAGTCTCCAAATCCTTTCTTAACTGGCTTATTTACGATTTTCTGTTTATTTATTTATTTTTTTAAAGAGAGAGTGAGAGAGGAGAGAGAGAGAGAGAGAGAGAGAGAGAGAGAGAAAGAGAATTTTAATATTTATTTTTTAGTTATCGGCGGATACAACATCTTTGTTTTGTATGTGGTGCTGAGGATCGAACCCGGGCTGCACGCATGCCAGGCGAGCGTGCTACCGCTTGAGCCACATCCCCAGCCCCTGTTTAAATGTTTTTATTAGTGCATTACAGTTCTACATAATAGTGGGGTTCATTTTGACATCTTAATCATACATACATGGAATATAATTTGCCCCATTTCAAATCCCAGTACTTCCACTTTTCCACCCCTTCCCTATGGTGCTCTGATTTCTGAAAGCATCAACTGCACCATTCACTGGCACTTAGTGTGCATGAAATTGTACTCTTATTTATCCTTTACTGACAAGTCTTACCTCTTCAATAGACTAAGCATCTGGACTGCAGGAACCACATCTTGTACATTATTTCTTTTTATCTCCCATCCCTTATACAAAACAGGTAGAATTATGATAATAATGAAAATTATACAATTTTTATCATCAGGTGAGATACCATTTCCATTTTGTATTCTAATTCTATAATTTGGCTAATGTTGATAAAGAAAAAAAGTTAAAAAAAAAAACTATTTATTGACTGCTCACTATTGCCAGTATTTCACAAATATTACATTACATTTTTTTTTGGATACTGGGGATTGAACTCAATGCTCAACCACTGAGCCACATCCTCAGATTTTTTTTTAAATTTTTTTTTCAGTTGTAGTTGGACACCTTTATTTTTACCCTAGGCCCCTCCCCAGATGTTTTTATATTTTATTTAGAGATAGGGTCTCAATGAGTTGCTTAGCGACTCGCTTTTACTGAAGCTGGCTTTGAACTCGAGATCCTCCTGTCTCAGCCTCCCAAGCCGCTGGGATTACAGGTGTGAGCCACTGTACCTGGCTACATTTAATTCTTACAAGTATTATAAATTCCATTTTACTGATGAGGAAATTAAATCCTAGAGTGGTTGTCAAATATGTTCAAAGCCACACAGCTAAGAAGGGGTGAAACTCTGTAACTCAGATCTGTTTCATTCCAAATACCACATTACTACTATTAGGAACAAGGACAAACAACAAATAATTATTCTGAACATGTGACCCAAGAGACCTTTTAAAAGTTTTTAAAGAAAATGTTTTGTGGGGTGTGGTAGTGCTTGCCTATAATCCCAGTGACTAGAGCAGTTGAGACAGGGTGATCACAAGTTTGAGGCTACCTTCTGTAATTTAGTGAGATTCTATCTCAAAATTACAAATAAAGGCCTGGAAATATAGCTCAATAGTAGAGAAACACCGGTATAATCCCCAGTACTAGGGAAGGAGGTGGGGGACAGAAAATGAGGATGTTCAAGGAATGGGATATTTTAGGAATTAAGTGTGATATGTTTTTACTGGGGTGAAGCTGATCAAATGAAATATACCTAAATCACCTGATCAAAAGGATTTCAAAGAGGTTCAGTTTCACTCATTGTTTAAAGCTATTATTTCACTCATCTCTTAGAAAGTTTACATTGAGAATTCACATCCCCCCATCAAAAAGTTCTCAAACTAAAGGTCTCCACAAAAATTAAGATTATATAATTATAGGAAATTAAAAATTTCAATGTTTATGAAAACTGGATAAAAATCACCATTCAGAGAAACACATTAGTTTAAGGGGACACACAGGACAGAAGAGGGTCCTGAAAAAATAACATTTCTCTTAAGAGCTCTCTAAGTATAATTACTTAAAATCAGTTAAGAAAAGTGATTTAGCTCTCATTGATTTAGCTTTCATGGAGATCAACTGGCTTTTACTATACAAAATTTGGAGAACAACACAGAGATGCACAGACAAGATGCTGAGCTCATAAACTTGACCAACCTTTTGCTGGGATGATGAAGAATGCTTAACATTGCAAAAAGATAAAGTTGTCTGTGGTATAAACTCTTACACAGTTATTACAGAAGATAAGCAATATAAATTCCACAATTAGGGCACTCAGGCTTGAAATACCCTATTATGGATCATGAATAACGATGTGAATCTTGAATAATAAATATTAAGTGCAGATGATAAAAGTAACAATCACATTAAAAATTTTATTAATCTTTCTTATGAAACATCTTATTTGATCTCCACAGTCCCTTGAAATGAGGCAGATGTTATCTGCAACATAAGCAACAATCTGGACCATTTAGCTCTTATTTAAAAAATAATACAACTGTATTTCTTCTCTGCCTAGATACCTAAACTGTTAGAATATTTAAAATAGCTTACAAATTGAATGTGCTGGTGCATGCCCATAATTCCAGTAATGCCAGAGGATGAGGCAGGAAGATTAAAGTTCAAGGCCAATCTGGGCAATTTAGTGACACTCTATTTCAAAATAAAAATAAAAAGGTCTGGGGTTGTATCTCAGTGGTAGAGCATCCCTCCTTTAAATCCCTAGTACTGCCCAAAAAACTAAAAAAATAAAAATTTAAAACTCTAGAATTGGTTAATACTAACGTTTCTCTTTGAGAGTGATCAAGTCTCTAGATTTTGTTGCTTTATCAGATATAATGAATACAAAAGAAGGGTTATAGCCCTTCTAAAAACAGATTAATAGAAAAAACAAAATTTGTTAAATTCACACAACATGCAAAAGGGAGATGGTCCTAAATTTGCCCTTTGTGTATAAGGCTCGCAATTTATTTACAAAATCATTGGCTATGTCCTTTTCAAATCATTGGAACACCTAAAAAGGCCTTGATTCTTAGCATATTTCTTCAAGTTAAACATAACTAAATTAGTGAGAGCAACATCCTGCTTCATTCAACAATACAAAGCTATCTCTAATCCTATTTGAAACTAGTTAGGATATGAATTTTCTGTTTTCACTTTAGAAATTCAGAAACTATGTGATAAGTTCAGAAATTATATCAATCTTCTTTAGCCCTAAGGCAGTTTAACACATGGTAACTAAATAATGCAATTTTACAGGAAAGACCCAAAAAAAGGTGTGCGCAAAATGATCTGTAAAAGTTTGAGTCCCTCAATTACTTCCAAGGTCCAATAGCTCTTTTGAAACAGACCAACAACTTTAATCATGTGGCTTTGGGCAGTGGTTTCTCAGTGTAAGTTTAGAAAAATTGTCCAATTTCAGAAGTAAGCACAAGTGAAAAAGCTGATAGCAGAGGCGGGGGTTGTGGCTCAGTGGTAAAGCATTTGCCTAGCATGTGTGAGGCACTGGGTTCAATCCTCAGCACCACATAAAAATTAATAAATAAAATAAAGGGTATTGTGTCCATCTACAACTAAAAAAATTTAAAAATAAGCTGAATAGCAATAGTTTAGGAGGGGGAAAGCCACTATAGATTTATCGAAAAGAAATCTTGACTGGAGCACATCACTACCTCACCATTCCTGTTCATCTTCATTGTGCAGATTTACTCTTCAGTTAACCTAGTTAAGCATAATTTCAAGAAGGCCAAAGGTGACAGCTCTCCCCACTTGTTTCCATTTCTGCTCTATTGACTTGAAAGGAGCACAAGTATGGATAAAACCATAGAAACTTATCATTAATAATGAAAACACAAATGTACCTTTATACCCTGAAAGTAGGTATAAAGGTACATTTAACCTTTGAGGCCATAACATCCAGAAGATTCATACTACTTTTTAAGGCTATATTCTCTAAGGATCAGAAATAATCACAAAAACAGTATTAATTTAAAATCAGAGAAATATCTCATGCCTCTTTTATTTTGATTGAATCGAGGGCCTTGTACATGCTAAGCACTCACTTTACCACAGAGCTACACCCCAGCCCCTAATGCCTCTTTTAAATATTAGTCTCTCTCCATCTAGGGGTGGGGAGAGCCCGTAAACCATAAATAAATGCCTGGTTTAAATTCCTGAATTACCTATTACTCTAATTATATTTGCCCATTTCAGTAAAAGACCTAAATTTTAATAGCATCATGGATAATAGTTACATTTATTCAATGAGAACAAAGAAATTTTTAAAATAGAGAGGAAAATTTTTCATTATATTTTCACACTTGAAAAACAAATTGGTTCTAGGCTTTAAAATACAGGTAATCCTGCTAAACAACTGTTTTAGAGTACAGAAAAAAGGAAAAACTACTCATTCTATAAATTAGACATAAGGTAGACAAAGACAGCACTAAAGAGTCAACAAATATTTGAGACAAATGCAAAACATTAAATATTAGTAAACCAAATCTAGCAGGATATTAATTAAATACAAAGAGAGTGTAGCTCATGATTCAACTTTAGCAACTCAATATGTCAGAACATTACTAGAAAAGGGAAAAATTTTATTTTAATAAATGTCAGGAGTATTTAATGAAATCCAAAAACTATATAGAATTTAAAATCTTTGTAGATTAGCAACGGTATAAAATGCCCTCAACTTGACAAATGATCTCTAGCATGAAGTATACTTATTTACAAAACATAAAAACATTCCTTTTACAATGGAGAACAAGACAAAGCTCATTTGATAGAGCGCTTGCCTGGTATGCATCAAGGCCTTGGGTTCAATCCCAGCACCACCAAAAAAAAGAAAAGAAAAGAAAGAAAGAAAGAAAAAAAATATATATATGATTTATAGTCAAGTAAGAGCTCAGCAAGGTGGTCTGATAAAAAAGCAAATGTGAAAAGCCACATTGGCAATGGCTTAATTAGAAAATGGTATGAATCATTCCCTAACCCTAACCACAAAAACTTTATAAAATGAAAATGTCCATGAATATACCGAATACAGAATGTATTTCCTACCATGTGAGGAAAACTAGAAAAAGTTAAACGAAGGACATTGAAAAAGCAATGAATAAAATACACACCATGTTTCTCAGTGGGAAGGCTCATTTCATAAAGCTGTTAATTCTTTCCAAAATGCATTCAGTAAAATATCAATCAAAATTTCAATAGGATTTTTAAAAGTCAAGCTGATTCTAAGACTTACCTAGAAAATAAAAATAGCTAAGACATTAAAACAACAACAACAACAATGATGTAGCTCTTGCCATTAAAAGGTATCAAAATATCTACTAAATCTGTAAGTAAAAATGGCATGATATTGCTGTTTGTCTGTTTAGTAGTGGGACTGAACAACTGGCACTCTACCACAGAGCTATATCCCCAGTCCTTTTTATTTTTTGAGTGAGGGTCTCCCTAAATTGCTTGTTAAGTTACTGAGGTTGGCCTGGAATTAGCACCCTCCTGAGTCACTGGTATTACGGATATGCACCACTAAGCCCAGTGTGGTACTGGTATATAAACAGAAAAAATCAGCAACATAATTTGAGGATACAAAAGCAGATACCAAATATCTAAAAGAATTTTTTTCCTTTTTTTTTTAACAGGGAAAAGGATATTGGAAATTTAACCGAGGGGTGCTCTACCACTGAGCTACATCTCCAGCCCTTTTATGAGATAGGGTCTTGCTAAAGTGCTCAGGCTAGCCTCAAACTTGTGATCCTTCTCCTACCTTTGGAATCCCTCTGATTATGGTCATGTGCCATAGCAACATTTATAAGAATTTAATATATAATGTATGTGGTATTTAAAATTAGTGAAGTAAAAATAGATTAAAATACATGGTATTTGAATAACTTACAAACTATTTTGGAAAAAAATGTTAAGTTCAATTCGTACCTAACAGTATAAACAAAAATAATTTACAGATGTTTTAAAGAGCAAATATTTAAAAATTTAAATGTAATTGAAAAAACATATAATACTACATTCATAATCCTGGGAGTGGATAAGGATTTTTTTAAAGCAAGATACAAAACTCTGAAACCATAAGCTAAAATACTAACAGATTTGACTATACAAAAATTTAAAACTTTTATATGAAATGCTAGGTTAAAATGCAAGCAATAAGCGGCTAGGGTTGTAATTCAATGGTAGAGAGCTTGCCTAGCATGAGTGAGGCACTGGGGTTGATCCTCAGCATCACGTAAAAATAAATACATTAAAAAAAAAGGTATTGTATCTACAACTAAAAAAAAATTTTTTTAAAAGGCAAGCAATAGGGGCTGTGGTTGTGGCTCAGCAGTAGAGGGCTCGCCTAGCATGTGCGAGGCCCTTGGTTTGATCCTTAGTACCACATAAAATAAATAAAGGTATTGTGTCCAACTACAACTAAAAAATAAATATTAAAAAAGGCAAGCAATAAGACAGGAAAAGTATTTTTGTCTTGTATTCACAATATACAAAGAATATTAAAAAGATAACAAGGGAGTGCATCTATCTCAGTGGTAGAGCACTTGCCTAGCATACATGAGGCCCTGGATTTAATCCAAAGGAAGGAAGAAGAAAAATACCAATAAAAAAGTGATCAGAAGTACAAAAGACATGCAAATCACAGATTAAAAATGAAAAAAGACCAATAATAATATAAAGAAATGCTAAACCTCAATAGTAATAAGGGAATTATAAATGAAGTATTTAAGAATAGGGATTCTGGGCTGGAATTGTGGCTCAGGTTGTGGCTCTCGCCTACCATGCGTGAAGTACTGGGTTCGATCCTCAGCACCACATAAAAATAAAGACATTATGTCCACCTATAACTAAAAAAATAAATATTAAAAAAAGAATAGGGGCTCTAGAGTTAGACTATGTTTGCATACTGGCTATATAATTTTAAATTTATAGGTTACTTAACATCTCTGTGTCTCTCACCTGTAATTGAGGATATTAAACTCATAAGATTACTAAGACAGGAGAATGAGATAATATGCATAGTGCTCAAAACAGTATCTCTCAGAGAATAAGAGCTCAGTAAAAAATTAGATGCTAGTTAATATTGTTATTACTATTACTAGGGTTGATAAAGATATAGGGAAAGACTGAATATCCAGGGGGCGCTTAACTACTGAGCTACATCCCCAGCCCTTTTTTATATTTTATTTAGAGACTCTCGCTGAGTTGCTAAGTACCTCGCTAATCTGATGAGGCTGGCTTTGAACTCCTGATCCTCCTGCTTCAGCCTCAGGAGTTGTTGCAGCCTTTTTTATTTTAAGCAGGGTCTGGCTAAGTTACCTAGGACCTTGCTCAATTGCTGAGGCTGGCCTTGAACTTGTGATCCTCCTGCCCCAGGCTCCTAAATTGTTGGGACCAGAGGTGTGTGCCACTGCACCAGGCTAAGGTACACTCTTATATATAGCTAGTAAAACAAATTGGCAAAGACTTTTTAAAGAGCAATATGGCAGTATTTGTCAAAATTTTAACATATACATAATATTGAATGAAGAAATTCCACTGCTAGAAATTTATAAAAAAAAAAAAATGTTCAAGGGGCTGAGATTATACCTCAGTGGTAAAGCATTTGCCTAGCACAAACAAAGCCATGGGTTCCCTCCCGAGTAACACACAAAGAAACACACACACACATTCATACATAAAGACACAGAGATACACATACACAAAGATACACATATTAGGACTTTAAGCACAGCATGTAAGAGTTCAGGATACTGAGAAGGGAAAATGCTGGTTCTAGTTTCAGTTCTACCAATAGTAAGCCATGTAGCTCTGTGCAAATTACTTCATCATTATGATTTCTCTAGTTAATTGCCCTATAAAATGTGGATGATGACTTGCCCAATCTACCTCAGAGGAATACTTTAAAAGGGTAGTGGTCCCCAGACCAGCATCATGAACAATATCTAGGAACAAGTCTCTATCCATACCCAAATTGCAGAATCAGAAACTCTGGGGGCTGCAGGCAGCAATTTGTGTTTTAACAAGCCCTCCAGGTAATTCTGTGCAAGCTTAAATTTGGAGAAGAGCACTTGTGAATTTATTTGGACAACTACAAAATTAAACTGAAAGAGCACTAGTATTATTACTAAAACAAAACAACATGAAAGGGAATATTTTGCAAAACCATCTCAATATGCTTCTCTATTATTGAGCTTACTTAGAAAGCACAAATGTACAGGCAGGAAGTCAAATTCACTTACGAAAACAAATAAATAAATACAATTACTTTAGGTCAAGGATGAAAAACACAAGGTAACAAATCAGTGTCTCAAGTGCCTAACTTCTGAGATTTTTTTTTCTTTTTGACACTGGGTCTTACTCTGTTGCTCTGGCTGATGAACTTGTGATCCTCCCCAACTTCCAGGTGATTATAGGTGTAAGCCACTGTGACTGGCAAGTTCCAAGATTTTTTTTTCTTTTTCTTTTTTTTGTACTAAGAATTGAAACCTGGGGTGTTTTACATTGAGCCACATCCCCTGAATTGCTAAGGCTGGCCTTGAATTTGTAATCCTCCTGCTTTAGCCTCCTAAGTACCTGGGATTTGGGGTATGAACCACATTGCTTGGCCCTAATAATTTTTTTTAATGATGATGACCTGGGCAACACTATAAATGTCATATAAACATGACATCTAAAGTTATACTAATAAATAGTTTCAAAATGAATTTCATAGCAAGAAGCACCCCCCCAAAAGACAAAAATATTCTGAAACACTAGCATGCATGAGGCCCTGGGTTCAATCCCTAGAACCGAACCAAACACACACACACACACACTTTTTTAACTGTCAATAAATATTCATGAGATTTATTACTTTAATCACATAGTCTATGGCATTAAGTACTTTCACAATGTGCTACCATTGCCACTATTTACCCCCCAATTTTTTCATCCTCCCCAAATGAAACTTTGTACTTATACCCTCTCCATTAGCTCCAAAACCACCATTCTATTTTCTTGTCTCTTAATTTGACTATTCTAGGTAACATATATGAATGGAATTATACACTATCTGTCCTTTTGTGTCTGGTTTATTTCACTTAGAATAATGCCTTCAAAGTTCATTCCTGTTGTAACATGTATCAGAATTTCCTTTTTTATAAAGCTGAATAATATTCCATTATATGTATATATCATATTTTATTCACCCATTCGGCCATCCTTGGACACCTGGGATGTTTCCACTACTTTTTAAAATTTATTTACTTATTTGCCATATTAGGGACCGAACACAGGAGAATGCTCTTCCACTGAGCTACATCCCAGCTCTTTTTATTTCATTTCAAGACAAGGTCTTGCTAAATTGCCTATGCTGGCCTTGAACTTTTCGATCCTCCTGCCTTAGCCTCCTGAGTAGCTGTAGTTGGGATTACAGGCCAGCACCACCATGCCTGGAACTTAAAAAAAAAAAAAAAAAAACTTTAAAAAGTATTGTTAACAGGGGCTGGGGATGTGGCTCAAGCGGTAGCGAGCTCGCCTGGCATGCGTGCAGCCCGGGTTCGATCCTCAGCACCACATACAAAGATGTTGTGTCCACCGAAAACTAAAAAATAAATATTAAAAAAAAGTATTGTTAACAGATTTCTTTGAGATTGGTTATTCACTCCTTTCCTTCTCTTTCACCCTACTCCCACCCCTTTTAAAGGAAAAATGAGAGTTTATTTTATTGTACAGAAGGCAGTAAAAAATCACTTTTTTCCTTTTGCATATGCTAATTTTGGGGGGGGGCATCAGGAAAAAAGCTGAAATTCAAATGAATTTATTTGGGAGGACAAGACAGACAATTAAAATAATAAATTAGGTGTAAGATATCTAAAAATCACTTTACATGCTATTATACAGATTTTTAGTGAGTGAAGGATAATGGAAAGTTTCTGTTGGGACAATAAGAAGAAAAAAAAGAGTCCTTCAGGAAGGAGGGGGACAGTAGCCTCACTTAAGTGCTGGGAGCATAGAAAAATCTCAGCAGGTGACTCCTCTGAAGACACTCTGGAGTGCCAATACACTAACGCTGACCAAAGTGCTGCTATCTAAAGTAACCTTAAACCACTCTACTGGTTTAAGGATGTAACTTGAATAGGTGGTGTTCCTCTACTTTGAGCTTTATAACTGTGAGCTGAAATTAACCGCAAGTATTAGCACACACTGTCAGTTCCCACAAATAGCTAAACCACAACGGAAGGGAATGACAACTCTAGAGACTTCAAAAACAGCCAGGGTGGCAGCGCACACCTGTAAAGAATCCCAGTGACTGGGGAGGCTGAGGCAGGAGCATCGAAAGTTCAAGGCCAACCTGGGCAAGTTTTAGGACCCAGTCTCAAAATAAAAATAAAGAAGGGCAGGTCAGTGGGGGTGCACGGCTGGGTTCAATCCCAAGTACCGTGCGTGAGCACGTACGTGTACACACACACACACACACCTCTCAGAGGAACCAACCAGTGACGGTTTAAAGATGCACACGAATCCTGAACTTCAGTGAGTCAAAGAACGCATCCAGGCTTGAGTAATCCTCTACCCCAGTTATTAGCACGTACTAGTAAAAAGGGCAATAAAAGAAAAACAGCCAAACTACTGAAAACTAGTTTTCTAAAAGAATTCTAATGTACAGCCACTGGAGTCAAAGAATGAACTGCCTTTTTTTGTGTGTGGACCATCTGTAGCAGAAACTTAGTCTCGCACAAATTTACTTTAAACAAACAAAACCGGCCACCACGGGAGGTTTGTCACCAACTGGACTGAGCAAGTCCCTGAGTTTCCGGCCGGTTATTCCGACTCTACCACCTCCTTATCCCCAACTACCAGGTGCCTTACGGCTAGGCTGTCACTCGGTCACCACAGACTTCTTTGGGACTACCCCACTTTCAGCTTCCCTCAAAGTTCTACTCAAAGTTCCCTCAAAATTCTCCCAAAGGATTCTTTCACCCAACCCCATTCCGGGACACTATTGTCTCCAAGAGTAACCCAACACTTCCACCCGTCGCTCAACTCCCGGATGCGCAAGACCTCCGAGCACTCAGGCTGTGCTTTCGCCCTCCCTAGCTAGTTCGCTCCCCAGAATGCTGGGGAAAGCAGCGGCTGAAAAGCAAACTTTCCGAGCGTTCGCGGCGGCACAAGGGCTCGCGTCGGACTCACAGCTGGTTGATGGCGTTTTGCGAGATGACCGCGTTGGCGGAGAAATAAGGGATCATGTCGGGGCCACAGAGGCTGCAGGTGCAGGCTGGGGGCGCCTTACTCTCGTGGACCAAAGTGCTCAGGGTCATGGGACCGACTCAAGGCGCACAGCTCTGCATGGTGTCCCCTCAACTGGGCTTGAGTTGGACTCCGCCGAGCCAGAAAAGCTGGCTCCAAGCGGCTGAGCTGGGCCCACCAGGTTGCTTGGAGGCCGCCGCCGAAACCCTGGGGCTCGGCTGTGGAGTTTAGGCTGCTGGGCTCCGCCAGCAACCTGCCCCCACCCGCGTCCGGGGCGGGGCCTCTGGGAGAAGGCGGGGCGGATGGTGGGAGGGCCCTGAGAGAGCCGGGAGGGTCGGCCTGGCCGGCGCCCCTCCCCGGAGGTCGCTGCACCCACTTGGATCCCACAGCGTGCGCCTCAGGGCCTGCCCTACAAGTAGCCGCCCCAACACACTGCTGCTTGGGTGCAGGATTGTAGCAAGCCGGGGATGCGTGAGAAAGGCTCACTTTTCTCTAAGGGGCAGTGTTTCTACAGAAAAGTCCTGCTTCTTCGCCAGCTCCATGCATTCATTGTAGCTCAAACAAATCCATTTTTTGGAATAATCTTAAAAATTTTAAAAGCTATACATTCATAAATGAAACAAATACTTATCAATGGCTTTCTATGAGCTGGGAGAAATTCAGAGATAAATTTTTAACTAAACGTTGAAATTATGGTGGGGAAAAAAGAAAATGCTATCTTACTCTGTAGATAACCCTTGGAAATAAATTTAACCCATTAGGTACCATTGTCTTGTATATAATTGTAAACTTGAGGCTTAATGGATAAAGAGGACTTTTCTTGTCATCCCTCATAGAGATTGTAGCTGCACAAATGAATTACTTGTGGACATTTTAAAAAATAGCTATGCCCAGACTGAACCTTAGAACAAATCAGAATTTTTTGAGGACGGGATTTTATTTTATCTCTGAGAGGGTAATGTAGGGAGCCTCTGTGGCCCCATATACTTATGTATATTTGAATTTTTCACAACAGACATGTATTTCTGGATCATTCACATAATTTTATTTTTAGAAGGCCTAATAGGGTCCAATTGAACCAAACCAAACTTTCTATTTGAGGATGGGATTTAAATATCAATATTTTCAAAGCTCCCTCTCTCCTGGGCTGGTGATTCCATCCTGTAACCATAGCTGAGAAGGCAAGCTAGAGATTATATCCTCACTTTTCAGACATGGAAACATTCAGGGTCCAGGCAGTTTAATAAATGAGGTCACTTGGACAAGAACCCAGGTTTTATGACTCCTGATTTAGAACTGTTACCACCAAAAGGTATTCTCTGATGCCTTTACAGGCTTAAGTCTTTACTATGTTTCTTCAAACTCACTGAGCAGTGCCTTTCATCTGACCAGCAACTAGCTCTTTGTAAAATGAGACTCTTCTCTCTCTCCTGCATGCAATGTAGTGGCATACAAAAAGGGTGGGCACAGTGCAGGTACTCAATAATTAGCTCTCTTATCTCTTGCACTTCCAGTCTCATGATGCTAGAGCAAATATTTTCAGGCATCAGTAATTTTAGCATTTCTGAATACTTGACTAAAATAAATATCAATGAAGCTGCTTTAGGAACCCAAAAGCCAAAAGTGTGTGTGTGTGTGTGTGTGTGTGTGTGTGTACTAGGGATTGAACCCAGGAGCACTTTACCATGAAGACACATCCCCAGCCCTTTTTATTTTTTTGAGAAAGGGTCTAAGTTACTCCGGCTACCCTTGAACTTGGAATTCTCCTGCCTCAGTCTCCCCAGGAAATAGAATCACAGGTGTGCACTATTATGCCTGTTCAGAAATTAACATTTTTTAAAAAAAGTCTTCATTAACCAATTAGAAATGAGTCACTTCAAGACTAAAAATTCTGCAATCAAGAAAAAAACATCTTTATTTTATATAAACGTTCAGTCTCTTTTTCTGTGGGAAAATTTGGCAATTTTCAAAATATTAGTTGAGAAATAATCTAAATTAGCTGGGGATATAGCTCAGATGGTAGAGTGCTTGCCTCACATGTACAAGGCCCTTGGTTCAATCCCTGGCACTACAAAAAAATAAAAATAAATAAATTAAATAAAACAAAACAATAATCTTTAAAAAAAACTACATGTGTGCATATGTGTACATGTATATATGGGTGTGTTTGTATGACAGAAATCAGAATCACTCTTTTGTTAATCAATCTTTCCATAAAACTTAAACTTAGTTGCTAAGACACTGAAAGACCCAAACATTGCAAACTCATGCTGTAAAGAAATATGTTTCCTAGAGATCAGGTAATAGAATATAACCAGATGGTAAGTGAAGAGTTAATGGAAGGTCCAGATCTTGGAGTTTCATCATCTTCATCCATCTCTAGGAAGGAAAATATCTGAAAGATTTATTCAGGCTGTGTCAGCAGGCACCCAAATGGCAATGTAAGAAAAAAAATCTGCTGATACACCCCAAAATAAACTGCTTAAAATATCTGGCAAACTTGCCAGTTTGAAACTTCTTCCAGACTATAACTTATGACAGTCTCCTCCTATGATTTAAAAAAAAAAGGCAGCAGCACTTTAGAACAGCAATGTTAAGGTAAGACCAGTTCTTTTCATGACACTCAGAGGTGGGATTTTATTGAAGTCAACATTAAATAATGCCCTTTAAGAAAAATGATGACATGGTAATCATCTCTGTCTGGAAAAGAATTCAGCAGGAAATATATCTTATTCAACTCTAACTTGTCTCTTGCATTTTAACATGCTAGCAATACATTTCATAGATATCAATTTCTTAAATATGCTTGTCTTTTATAAAAAGGCTCCTATAGTGATTTCCCTAAAGTGCACAGTCCTCAAAAGACCTCTATTAGTGCCTATTCAGGTAAGGATACCATGTTAATGCCTCCATCCAGGCCTTTACAAAAGCCTTTCAAAGTTAAACTCTCACTTTGAACTGTAATATAGGAAATTGATAAAGTGCTAGAAAATGCCTCTTGGTTTTTTAAGAAAAAAATCTTTGCAAAATGGGACACATTTAAGGAAATGGTTCTTTCTGTGACTGTTTTTAAAAGTTGGACAAATTCCATTTCTTTTCATGGTCCGCAGTGTCAAAATGCCAATCAATTCAGTTCAGCTCAATTTAATCCTCTAGGCTCCACTGTTAAAAAACAAGACTCCAGGGAGCAAGCTCTCTATACCCAAGCATTTAGGAATTTAAAAATTATTCTAAATTAGATTGAGCAGCATTCAATAAACTAAGCTAGTTTTCTACTCCATATGGAGTCAGAAGGGACTTTTCTATTAAAAAAGAAAGAAAAAAAATGTTTGCACAAAGGCCCTGAGGAAAATTTGTTGCATTTCTTTACACTTTCACTGAGATGGAAGATTTAAAATGAAAAAGTAACAGATGACTCTTGTATCCATTAGTTACTTCCATTACTATGTATACATTCATAAGGTATATACCGAACACTGGAAACTCAACATGCTGATGTAACTGTATTCCAGAAGAGACCTGACATAATACTGCAATGTGATGAAGGATGTAGACATGCTTTTGCTGCTGACAAAATTTCATCATAGATAAATCATTTGAACTGATGCCAAAAGCAGTGGGCTAGAAACCAGAGTACATAAATTCTAGTTCTAACATGGTCACTTAATAAACTGAGACTTTGGCCAAGTCACTTAACTTTATCTGTAAAAGGGTTAATAAAACCCTAGGAAATAACCCAAGAGCTGTGCTTCTGAGATTCAGGAACATTAGAGAAAGTATTCTCATCTAATCTAAATATCCTGATAAATTCATTTAGTCCACTTTAAGATAACAGTCACTTAATTTAAAGCAATAGAACGGGCAGTTTAAAACCCTGGACTTGAAATTAATAGGCTAGGTTTGAATCCTGGTGCCACCATTAGGTGTGAATTTTGAAATTATTCAATTTGTGACATTATACCTAATTTATAAAGTTATTCTAAAGAGTTGATATATATGTGTATGTGTGTATGCATGTATGTATATATGCATATATGCATATACACACAGATGTATGTTTATGTGTATATACATATACGTACGTACGTGTGTGTGTGTGTGTGTGTGTGTGTGTATTTATTTCTATCCTAAAAGAGAGGCTGGCACAAAAATCTACCCTCTGGTCTTAATATCTGACAATCTAAATTAACACCCACTATGCGCCTTAGTTTGTTCACCGAGAAAATGAAAATATTGGATTAGAGATGATCCTCTATGTTCTTTTCCACAAATCTGAAAAATAGCTAAAGTAAGTGGCATGAAAAAATGGCAGTGACTGTGGTATCAGAAAATCTAGATACTAACTACTTTGTTCACAGGCAAACCTTAATCTGTCCCAGCCCTAGATTCTTTACTCTAAAACTAGGGATGGTAATGTTTACTTTACAGGCTTAAGATATACAGACGAAAGTTCTCTGTGAACAAGACAACACCAAGGTTTCACTATGAAATATCATCATCCATAAATTGCCCCATCAGCTTTAAGTAATAGTTGCATTTGTTTTGTTTTTTAATCTTTTTATTACCCAAGAATTGAAGAATGAGGGAAAACTGAAATACATACAAACTTCCCCTATGTACCATTGTTTTCATCTAGGAAGTCTTTACTATTCTCTTTCCCAGGTGGTTAATGCATTAACTATTGCAACCTAAGTAATGTGAAATCTTCAGTGCTTATTCTACTTGCATTTTTAAGCTCTTAAATAATAGCTTTAATTTATATAACTTTATTTTAAAAATACATGGGCATAAGAAAAAATGATTATACCATTCAGAGGACCTATTTGTGTTTTTTTGTTTTCTCTAAGGGCTTGATCTAATTACAATATAAATCGTAATTAATCCCAAGTGTCAAAAGGGAGAAAACGAACACTTAAAAAGTTACAAAACAAAAAGCCTGTTACCTAGAGTAACACAACATTCTGTCTCCTGTTAATCTGTAAAATGCTAGGATAAAACTCTCAAGATAATACCCATATTTTCAAATTTGTTGCCCAGACAACACCAGAGGTAAGAGGTATCTTACTACTCTTAGTCAAAGGCACTCTTCATACAATACAACAAACCAAACTCTAAACTAAGGCTCTTAAAACTTGAAGGCAATCATGTTTTTGCAATCACCATGTGGCTGTTTTTTTCTTTTCTTTTTTTTAGAGTATCTGACAAGAGTTTTAAACACGAGTTGAACAATGTCACTGAGCCTTTACAATCATTTCCATAGATGTTTCCATCATAAGAGCAATGGGGAACACTG
This sequence comes from Marmota marmota marmota, assembly GCF_001458135.2. Classification (NCBI taxonomy): domain Eukaryota; kingdom Metazoa; phylum Chordata; class Mammalia; order Rodentia; family Sciuridae; genus Marmota; species Marmota marmota. The sequence continues at coordinate 3,487,769 of NW_025999891.1, read as the reverse complement.
AAAAGATCTGTGTATCAACTCCAAGAGAGCAGAACTCTAAGGTATTCATCCCCCATGGTCTTAACCACCATATGTTCCTGTAGGAAAAGATGTTGAAATGCTGCTTTCTTCAGATTACAAAAGCCCCACATTCTATTGTTTAGTTAAAATAATAGGCATTTATAGATCACTTTTCACATCCAACACACTTTACAAAACATTTAACTATTTAGTTCCCACTCTCTTTTCATTTTGTTCCTTTTGTTTGTTTTTTGTGGTACTGGGGATTGAACCCAGGGCCTTGCACATGCTAGGCAAACATTCTACCACTGAGCCACATTCCCAACCTAATGTTTTATTTTATTAAACTGGTTTTTAAAAATAAATAAAAGTAATATATGCTGAATGATTAAGTCCCCCACACCCCCTATCACAAAGGTAAGATGAAAGCCACTCTTCCCATCCTTCTTACTGGGTGATTAATATTTTCAGAAAATTTCTTCACATATGCAAACATCAATATATTGTAACTGTATTGTAAGAAACACACATAGAATTATATTACACATATTATTCTACTTCTCCCCCTACCCCACCACCTATCACTATATTGTAAATATTTTTTCCATGGTTATATGAATCTACCATGATATATATATATA
>NW_025999891.1:3476504-3484762 GCF_001458135.2 Marmota marmota marmota | reverse complement strand
ATATATATATATATATATATATATATATATATATATATATATATATATATGGTATGGTCAATGGACTTTATTAATTTATATGTGGTGCTGAAAATAGAACTCAGTGCCTCACGCATGCTAGGCAAGCGCTCTATTCTATTGTAAGATCATATATAATTTATTCAAACATTCCTCTACTGATAGACTATTTAAGTTGTGTTCAGTCTTTGCTAGTACATAAAATATCTAGTGAGGCACTCTACCACTGAGCCATACTCCAGTCCTTTTTACACATTTTTTATGTATACATGTGAATATAGTTTTTGGATGGATACCTAGAAGTGGAGATGGCAGTTAGTTTAAAATATTTCAGACACAAGCTGGGTGTGCTGGTGAACACCTGTAATCCCTATGACTCAGGAGGCTGAGGAAGGAGAGGATCACAAGTTCAAAACCAGCCCAGCAACTTAGCAACATCCTAAGTAACTCAGTCAAAGAATAAAAAAGAATAAAGAATAAAAATATTTTATTCTCAAATAAAGAATAAAATGTTTTATTCTCAAATAAAGAATAAAATATTTTATTCTCAAAGAATAAAAAAGACTAGGGATATAGCTCAGTGATAGAGCACTCCTGGTTTAATCCATAGGGCTGAAAAATGAATGAGTAAATATTTTAAAAGTCCCCCCCACCCCCTATTAAAAGGAGGGATGTGGCTTAGTGGTAGAGTATCCCTGGGTTCCATCCCCACTAACAAAACAACAACAAAAACCAAAAACAAACAAACAAAATAAAACCACTTTTTCAAAACATGATCATAAGATTTGGTAGATATTGTCAAATTGTTCTCCTAAAGAGTTTAGTTTTTTATTTTCCTATGAAATCAAATTGTTTCTTCCTGCCCCATGATTTACTGAATTAACTCAGGGCCCAAGATCCTCCTTTATATCACATGTTTTACATATTACATTAAAAACTATATAGATAGATATGCACATCTATATATAATAAATATGCTATAGAAATTAGAAAAATAAACTAACTTATAAAGAAAAATATTAAGAAGAACTATATCACAAATTACTCATTCCAAAGAATCACTTAGACATAACTAAATATATGTAATATTTAAACTAATTTGAAGATAATATAATTAAAAAAATATTTTTAGTTGTAGATGGACATAGTATATTTATTTGTTTATGATGTGCTGAGAATCAAACCTAGTGTCTCACATGTGCTAGGCAAGTGTTCTATCACTGAGACACAACCCTGGCCCATGAAGATATTATAATTTTGAATTCATAAGCTATTTTAAGATCTCTTTAATGCTAGTATTGTACTATACAGGTAAACGAGTCAAATAATGGCCTAATGTCAATAATATCTTAGAATCGGGTGAGACAGAAAAATTGGAAGTGAATTTGGGAGTAACAACAATAACAAAAAAATGGAGGTTGGAAAGGTGGATAAGATCTCAAAAAACAACACAATAACTGATAAACTAATAATTAATGAGCCAACATTCACTGTGTGCCAAGTGCTCTATTAAGACTTTACATATACTATCTCACTTAATTCTCATAAACAACCCTAGATTGTATTATTATCTCTGTGAGACTCAGAGAGGTTAAATAATTTGCCCAAGCTTATATAGCAGTATTTCAAGCTGAGTTACTTATTCTTGCTCCAAAACCTGATTTCCTTTTTCTTTTGGTACTGGGATTGAACTCAGGGGTGGTTTACCAATGAGGTACATCCCCACACTTTTTTTTTTTTTTTTTTTTTTGGAGACAGGGTCTTGCCAAGTTGCTGCTGAGGCTGGCCTTGAACTTATGATTCTCCTGCCTCAGCTTCCCAAGTAGCTGAGATGTGTGTGCCACTGTGCCAGGTAGAAACCGCTTTCTGAACCAGTATTCTACATTGTCTTCATGATGATGGAGGTTCATTACAGAATAGGTTAAACCTATTTGCAACAGGAAGAACTTTTGGGGACCTTGAACACCTACTTTAATGTACCTGATATTTTCTCCTCCACAACATCCTACATAAAGAAGGCATTTAATCTATTTGTGGATAATGATGATATATCACCATCCTATTTGATGTTTAAAATAAACCTACTATTGGTCAGGTATTATCATTCCTTGATACAATTAAAGATGAAAAAAACTAACATCTAGTTGATAAGAAGCCCAGACTGTAAATTCAGATGAGTTCAAGTCATCATTGACAGATTAACTGAATTCTGACAAATCAAATCCTAAATACCTGTATGCTACGCAATTTGCCAAATGCTCATTACACAAATGAATATGAGCTAAACATGTTTATTTTATTCCTCAAACTCCCAAATAATTTCTTATTCCCTTTCAGATTAACTTCAATCTCTTCCCTCAAGTTTTCAGATCCTCTAAAATTCGAATCCTGCCATACTCCAGTCATTATGGTGTATAACCCTTAACTTCATCCCCTCTAAACACTTTTTACCCATTCTCCTGAAACTAATTTTTGCTACACTTACATAGTTTCTATCCAGTCTTCCACATCCAAGTCTCATTCTCTGTGTTCAGACTATTCCCTCTCTGTGACCACTTTTATCCAGCCTTTCAAATTCTTATCTGTATTTTAAGGTGTAAGTTTCATTCTCAGCTCTACAGTGTTTTCACATCCAACCTCACTTGATTCTTATTAAAATCCTATGAGAGCTAGCTCTGATTATCAGCTTCACTTTAAAGATGAGGAAACTGAGGCTCAAAAGTTAAGGGATCTATCCAACTTACAGTAGGATTGATTCAGCCCTTTCACAAGATGTTTAGTACTATGCAGTTTGTTTAGAATGGTTAAGTTTACAGGCCTTGGATGAGCAGCATCATTATCTCTCTAAAACCTTCATGTATCAGCTTTCCGGGCTATATCTCACTTGCCATATCTTTCTTCTCTGAAATCAGGTGAATATGCAAAGTTGCATACTTAGATAATTACACACTTCAACAACCATGTCAAATGTTGAAAGAATTGAAGCACAATATTGATAGTGTGTTTTCTGAATTAGGCAAAACCTAGGAGTATGCAAGTTATGCTCCTTGCACCCCCCTCTTCAGTAATAAGGATTGAACTCAGGGGCATTTTACTATTGAGTTACATCCCTGCCCTTCTTATTTTTTATTTTGGGAAAAGGTCTTGCTAAGCAGCCTACACAGGCCCTGAACTTGCAATCCTCCTGCCTGAGCCTCCCAAGTAGCTGGGATTACAGGTGTGTACCACTACTATGCTCAGCTGAAAGTTATGATTCTTAATCCTTACTAGAAAGAGGGTACTTTGTATAATTTTTCAGCTCTTACATCAGCTGAGAAAAGAATGGTTTTGGGGTTGAGGTTGTGGCTCAGTGGTAGAGTGTTTGCCTAGCATGTGTAAGGCACTGGGTTCGGTCCTCAGCACCACATTTAAACAAAAGTAAATGAGGGATTGTGGCTCAGTGGCACAGCACTCGCCTACCATGTGTGAGGGACTGGGTTTGATCCTCAGCACCACATAAAAATAAAGATATTGTGTCCACCTATAATTAAAAAATAAATATTAATTAAAAATAAGTGAATTTAAAAGAAATTTTTTTAAAGATATGGTTTTGTCAGATTCTATTCATCCACCTCAGCTGGAAAAGCTAGGTAAACAATGGATCTCCTCCAGCTCCCCCCTGTATTTGGGATTGAACCCAGGGCCTTATGCATGCTAGGAAAATGATCTACCACTAAGCTACATTCCCAGTCCTTTTTATTTATTTATAAATAAAACAACATGAATGATGAGCTTGCATCATTCCTGCCTCAGCCTCCATTATAGCTGGGATTATAGGCATATGCCCAGCAATCTTTCTTTAATGTAAAATTCATTAAAAAAATTATAGCTGATAAAGCACTAAAATTGACTTTTTAAAGTTTCTTAAGGATTATATGTAAAATACATATAGATGGCCAGGCAAATTTTTCTTAAATAAAAGCTTAATAGTACAGGAAGAAATAGATGGGTAGATAGTGACAAACCCAATATAGTAAATGTTAATCATAGAAGGGGGGGTGTATTTGTGTGTTTATTACACAATTCTTCAAACTCATCTGCATGTTTTAAATTTTTTATAATAAATGCTGGAAAAACAACAAAAATCTCAATTTCATATTCTGCCTAAAAAAAACTGAGTGGGGAAGGGTGTTAACTGGCTTCCAATGGTTAAGGATCTAGTATATGAACAGAAAACAATAATTAGGCTTGATGGTGTAATTTCAGCTTAAGCTCTTGCATTATATTGTCAAACAAAAAGAGAAAAGCCTAGTTCCTTTAGTTCCATAGTCACTTCTGGAAAGCTATTATTTCAGATTTTACTTTTCTATCCTTTTCTGTAAAATTCATGAAATGACTAAGTCCATAGCTAGAAAATTGTTTATGGCTGATGAGCATCCCTAATAAAATTAGTATGTTAAATAATTTTAGTCATTTAAATTATTTAAAAATAATTACATAAGTGTTATATCACAACAGAGCTGGGCCTGGTGGCTAAGGCAGGATATGGTAAGTTTTTCTTGTTGTTTTTAAATTTTTTATTTGTTCTTTTTAGTTGTACATGACAGTAGAATGTATTTTGACATATCAAACATACATGGAGGGGCTGGGGCTGGAGCTCAGGGGTAGAGTGCTTGCCCAGCACGTGTGAAGCGCTGGGTTCGATTCTCAGCATCACATAAAATAAATAAATAAATAAAATAAAGGTATTGAGTCAATCTACAACTAAAAAAAAAATTTTTTTAGAAAAAGCATCCATGGAGTATAACTTCCCATTCTTTAAATTTTTTTTTCAGTTGTAGATGAAACAATACCTCTATTTTATTTGTTTATTTTTATGTGGCACCTGGGATGGAACCTAGTGCCTCACGAATGCTGGGGAAGGACTCTACCACTAAGCCACAATCCCGGCCCTAACTTCCCATTCTTGTGGTAGTATGTGGTGTGGAGTTTCACTTGTTGTGGATTCATATATGAACATTGGAAAGTTATGTCCGATTCATTCTACTGTCTTTCCTATTTCCATCCCCCTCCCTTCCCTTCATTCCCCTTTGTCTAATACAGTGAATTTCTATTCTCCCTCCAACTTCCTTATTGTGAGTTAACAGAGGATGGCAAGTTTGTAGTCAGCTGTCTCGAAAAAGTTTTTTAAAAAGGTTAGTGCTAAAGTGCTCCTGGGTTCAATCCCCAGTACCAAATAAAGTTATATTACAAGGCTTTTTATTAATTGAATGTCTTTGGTCTTATTCTCAGGTCAGTTTGTAGAAGAGTACTAAGATGAGTTAAGTTTGTGAGAATATAATAAAAAGCCTTTAAAAACTTTTAAAAGCATCTCTTATAATTATTTAATATACTCATTTTATTAGGAATGCTCATCAACCAAAAGTAGTTTTCTGGTTTGGGGCTTAAATCATGGTGATATGGGTATTATAAGCAAATTAGTTAGACAATCCTACTTTGCCTACTACTTGAGGTATTTTCATATTTGTATACTAATTAAATCTTAAATAGTATTTTTCTCTTAGTGGCATTTTAAAATTACCACATTACAGATATTATATTATTAACTGTTTGTGAAGTATTTTACCCTTAAGCAGTCTAATTTAGGGGTATTTTCATAGTTTTTATAAGTAAAGTAACAGATTCAGATAAACCCAAGCTGGAATGCTGTTTCAATTATAGCACACAAACTCCCAAAAGAAGTTCTCCAAGGAAAAGGATTGTTTTAGGTTAAGAATAGTAGCCCCAGCTGGGTTTGGTGATGTATACCTGTAATCTCAGTGATTGGGCTGAGGAAGGAGGTTTCCAAGTTTGAGGCCAGCCTCAGCAACTTAGTGAGGCCCTAAGCAACTTAGCAATACCCTATCTCAAAGTAAAAAAAAATTTAAAAATATAAAAAAATATGTGGAAATGTAGCTCAGTGGTAAAGCGCCCCTGGGTTTAATCCCCAGTACCAAAACAAAACAAAACCAGCTCCACTTTGAGAAAGGAGAGATAGTATCCCCTCAAGGAAAAAAAATTTTAAAGAAAAATTACCTATTAAATTAAAATTCAACTTGGACATCAATTATTCTAAAAACAGAACAATCAGGGAGACTTATTGAAATAATTGTCAAAAATAAAGTCCTTAGTGAAATTTTATTGATTTAAAACCCACTTTTAATTATAGACTTTTTCACATAATAGAAAATAAATTTTGGGCTTTGAGTGAGAACCTAGTGTTAGATTTAGCTAACACTAAAGAAATTACAATTACATAAACTTATTTCTTCTTACGTTATTCTCAGGAGGTAATTTATTCTAGATATTATTAAAACATGTGGATGGCTAAACAGTCAATGAAATTCTAATAAAAACACAGCTCTCCCCACAACAATGTATTCTGAAGCTTTTTATAGTTGTATGTAATCTAAAGTGACACCCAAGTACACATTAAAATTTAATTCTCTTAAAAAGAAGTTCTACTGCTAAAAAAATAAATAAAAAAGCAACAAACACACAAATATCTATATTTGAGCTAGAAGATAACCTTTTTTTGTACAAATGCAGTCTCTTTAAAAAGCATTTTAATTTCACAGCCCTATTATCTCCTAAGGGCCATACTGGTATTGGACAATAGTGGGTGATAATGCTTGATAGATGTGTAAAATCAAACATTTTAAACTCTCACCTCTGAAGGAATTAAAATTTTACTCTGCATCAAAAAACAAAACAATGTTTTCCCCCAAGGACCCTTGTTTTTAATCTAGAGGAAGGGCAGCTTTTGTCAGTCAAAGTAAAACATTAACTATGAAAGAAGTGCTGCTGATATTTTTACACAGGCAAACATACTAGAATAAATACAAGAAGCTAAAGAAAACTGTAATAATAAAAAAGAAGACTAGGAAACAGAATATTGAAGTTCTTACATTGAACCTTGAAAATAGGGCTTTCAAAATCCTTTCCAAAGATAAGTTAATATTTTGACATATACTATATTTATTAGTTATACTAGATTGGTTAACATAGGTATTCCAAAATAGTGAGTGCCAACTCTGCCAGGCTTTGGGTTAGTGTGAGGCATTCAAAGAAGTATGAGAATATATAATATTTTATATATATTAAACAGCTCATACTAAGTAGGGAAGATAGATGAGATACATGAAAAAATGGCCCACCAAATACCTTATGTTCTCTGTGAATGGCATGAACTTTACAAGTCTACATTTACAGACGTTCCTTCTCTCATTACTACCCAAAAGTGCTTGGCTAATGCATTATTCAAAACCCCTTCTATAAGGAATGTCAAGCTGATGGTGGTTCTTAGTTATTATTCAATAACATTTATTGAGCATTTATCATGTATTAAGCACTATCCCAAACTATGTAAATAAGCATACTGCCATAGTAGCAGAGATGTTCTTCCCTAACAGGTTACTCCTGTCTAGTATGACCATACACTGCTACTTCTGCTAATTAAACTGTATGCTTAAAAAATTTGATTGTTTCAAAACTGTTGATGCCCATTGCACTTCTTACTATAACTGCATACTTTAATTAACTATTTGTAAAATTTAACTATTATGTAAGACCATTACATGAGTATAAAAATAAGTCATTTCTACAAAAATTAATATGAACGCTTTTGAGAAGGACACTTACTTTAAAAATTGCTACTGAATTTACATGTGGCTAAGAGGATTACAGACTGTAGGAAAATCCTACATTTCTCAAAGGATTCTGGAGTCAATGCTTTTTACAAACAACTATACATTCTCACTCTTAAGAAATCAAATTTGGAAATTAAAGACAACGTACTTATTATGGGTGTGGATTATGCAAGGAAGTTAAGGAATCAGATGATATGTAAATCAGGACAAGCCCACTGACTCCTCGAAAATTTTAATTCTAAAATCTAGGTTCTTCCGCAATACTCAAAAGTACTCAATGAAGGTTTATATGGTGAAATGAATGAAGCAAAAACTCTCCAATGGAGGTGACAAAAGAGGTTTTAAAGGGTGAATGGAAAGGGAAACAGACATTTTTAAAGACTGTAGGAAAGGGGCTGGGGCTGTAGCTCAGTGGCAGTTCTTTCCTAGCATGTATGAGGCACTGGGTTCAATTCTCAGTACCAAATAAAAATAAACAAATAAAATAAAGGCATGCTGTTCATCTACAACTATAAACAAACAGAAAGAAGGAAGGAAGGAAGGAAGGAAGGAAGGAAGGAAGGAAGGAAGGAA
>NW_025999891.1:3466734-3476480 GCF_001458135.2 Marmota marmota marmota | reverse complement strand
AGGGAGGGAGGGAGGGAGAAAGAAAGAAAGGAAGAGAGAAAGAGAGAGAAAGAGAAAGTAGGAAAGGCTTTAGAGTTGAGTGCACCAAAATTTGAATCTGGGTTTTGTGCTATATGATTTGGGTATCACTAATCTCTTTTGAGTCTCATCCTCCACATTTATAAAATGAGCCATAATAATTTCCTAGGACTACTGTAAGAACTGAGATCATGAACTTAATATATTAATTTGATGCTTAAAGGCATATGGTTACATTAACTTTGAGATTTTGAAGAGAAAGAGGAAAGTTTTGCAATTTTAAAAAACCATACATATATTTTAAGTAACCCCTTCTGCCCTTAATGATTCTATAATTAGAGAATTAAAGTCCTTTATGAAGCTTCTGACATAAGTATTGCCACTAAAATAAACTCTAAACCATATTATAGTTTCTCAAATTTGATTAAGATATGTTTTGACAAATGGTAGAGAAAGCTCAGATAATAAAGCCTGCAGTATTACCACAGAATAAAAGGATCAGTCAGTCCAAACCCACCTTAAACCTGACGTCTACTGTTCCTACTTAAATGTTTGTTCAAGAAGTTATTTTCATTAATTTAAAATAGTTTATCTGCACTAATTCCTAAACATCTATAATCATTTTCATTTCTTTAAATTTTTCTTTTTTATCAGTAAAGGATTCAGAGGCAGAAGTATAATGGTTGAACATGGGGGTGGGGAGAGTCAGGGATGAATACAATGTTTTTGTTTTTGATTTTGAGAGAGAGAGAGAGAGAGAATTTTTTAATATTTATTTTTTAGTTTTCGGCAGACACAACATCTTTCTTTGTATGTGGTGCTGAGGATCGAACCCGGGCCACAAGCATGCCAGGTGAGCGCTACCGCTTGGGCCACATCCCCAGCCCTGAATACAATGTTTTTTGAATGCAACAGATGGTGGAGTCACTAATAGGAAGAGGAAAAAACTTTGGAAGAGAAACTTGCTGAATATAATAGAGATCTTATAGAGACTGTAGGCAGTTAGAAATAAGGGTTTGAAGCTAAAAAAGAAATGTGAGGTATATCATTCAGTTTGAGAGTTCTTGGCACATGGGCATAAAGAATGAAGAGGATGAAGTCACCCAGGTACAATATATAGAACAGGGGAGGGGAAAATGAGCACCCTTAAACTTGAATGCAAAGTTAAGCTATATGTACACTGAGGAAAATGTTGAATATTCATCACATTTTCACATAATTCCAAGTTCCCCAAAAGGTTGAAAATTTCCCTTTATATTTTAAAGTAAAAGAAAGACAATCATGGCTCCCTGGAAAAAAGTAACTTTAAGAAGATGGACACGGGAAGAATTGCTGGTGAAAACAATTGAGGTGATGAGCAGATGATATAAGGAAAATCAGCAAAGGAAGTCAGTATACAGAGAAGAAAAGTCAATAGTGTCATTTAAGAAGGAGACTAAAAAATATTCACTGGAGATCTTAACAGGACAGTAGTTTGAGAAGTTGGTTGAGGCGTGAAATTTTAAAACGAGGCAATAAAAACAGGCTGTCCATGGGCTGGGGTTGTGGCTCAGCAGTAGAGCGCTCACCTAGCATGCGTGAGACCCTGGGTTTGATCCTCAGGACCACACATGAATAAATAAAATAAATGTATTGTGTCCAACTACAAGTAAAAAATAAATATTTAAGAAAAACAGGATGTCCTTTCAATAAATCAAAATAAAATTATAGATTGAGGTGAAAACTATGTCATGGAATCATGTTTTTAAATTATATTTTAAAGTTGGGCATGGTGGCACTTGCTTGTAATCCCAGCAACTTGGGAGGCTAAGGCAGGAGGATTCTAAGTTCTAGGCCAGCCTGGGCAACTTAATGAAACCCTTAAAACTTGGTGATCCTTGTTTCAAAAGAACAACTACAACAAAAGGACTGGAAACCAAACTGAACTGAACCAAACTAAAAAAGTAATTTCAATGATTACATGTTTTAGTCCTTAAGAAGAGGGACAGTTAGGGAGTTAGGGACAGGGCTATAGCTCAATAGTAGAGCAACTGCCTAGCACATGTGAAATCCTGGGATTAATCTCTAGCTATGCAAAAAAAAAAAAAAGGAGTGGGGACAGTTAGAATAGCAAAAGGCTAGCCTGCCGGGTATATTTTAACTTACTGGAAAATAGCTTTAACCTTTATATTAACAATGCTGCCCCCCCCCCCTTTTTTTGGCCAGGAGTGGTGGGCAGGCCTATTATCATAACAACTTAGGAAGATGAGGCAGAAGGATTGCAAACTGGAGTCTAGCCTGACTAACTTAATCAAAAATAAATTTAAAAAGGGCTGAGAATGTAGCTCAGTGGTAAAGAAACCCTGGGTTCAATCCCCAGTACCACAAAAACAAAATAAAACAAAACAATCACCAAAAACCCTGCCTCTTTTCAAAATTTTTAAAAAACAAAGTACTAAGATATAGTGATTTTTAAGGTTTCTGAAATATGTACCATGAAGTTGTTACAAAGTTATAATCCTAACTGTGGAAGAACTCAGTATAATCACAAAAAAAGGAGTAACAATGGCTATTGGTTGTTGTATTACAACAGACACTTCACTTTTATTTCTCTCCTCATGAAAAACTAAAATATTCTTGTTCCTACAAGACAGTGAAGAAAATGGGCTCCAGGAGGCTACAAATACAGTTTCCTAATACCTGTAAACAGATGAATAGGTTTTTGTTTGTTTTAAAATCTTTGTACTGGGGTTGAACCCATGGGCACTTTACCACTGAGCTATATCCCCAGTCCCTTCTATTTTTTAATTTCAGACAGGGTCTTGCCAAGGCTGGCCTAAAACTTGCAATCCTTCTGCCTTGGCTTCCGAGTCACTGGGATTAGAGGCATGGGCAACAGTGCCAGGTTGGGAAGTACAGTTCTTTAATGCATTTCTTCTACAGAAAGTTTCTGAGTGTCTTCTAACTGCAAGGATTCAAGGACACGATTATGAACGTGACAAAAGACTCACACACTTTTCATGAATGGCAAAAATAAACAAGCAATGTGTAACAACAGTGTTGAAAGTACTATGAAAGGAAAGCATAAGTTCTGTTAGAGCACTGAGGTGAGGATTTTTCCACTGAATAGTAAGGATTTCTATAAACAAAAAATGGCTCACAACCAATTGTGTGTTTTAAAGAACTTTGAAACTTTCTGCCCTTTTTGTTTGGTGCTTCACCACAACAGCTATTTTTTTTTTTTAATATTTTATTTTTTTTAGTTTTCAGCGGACACAACATCTTTGTTTGTACGTGGTGCTGAGGATCAAACCCAGGCTACACGCGTGCCAGGCGAGCGTGCTACCACTTGAGCCACATCCCCAGCCCCCCACAACAGATGTTTTAGAATTAGATTAGGTAATTGATAACAGGTCTTTTTCTTCTCTTCATTGGAACAGTGTGCCACTTATGTTTATTCATATAGTCCTTCTGCCTCAGTGAGTCACAGAAGATTAATAAATATTCCTTGAATGAATTAATCAAGATGATCAATACTTAAAACAAGTTTTTCCAAATAACATCCAATAGCTATGACATTAAGTAATTACCCAGGTTAAATCAGCTTTGACCTACTGACTGGCAAGAAGTTTCTGTTTCTAGTTCAAGATTAGATTTGTACTAAATACAATAATTTAATTTTAATTAATAAATTTGCAACACTAGGGATTGAACCCAGGAGGGCTCTACCACTGAGTTATATTCCCATCCCCTTTTACATTTTATTTTGAGACAGGGTCTTCCAAAATTGCTAAGGCTAGCTTTGGACTTTGAATCTTCCTGCCTCAACCTTCTGAGATTATAGGACTATACCACCACACCTGGCACAATGTTTTAAATTAGTATCTGAAGCCCTCAGCAAATGATCTTTTTTCCTAAAAAAGATATATGTATATATATATATTTTTTTAGACATTGATGGGCCTTTATTTTGTTCATTTATTTATATGCGATGCCGAGAATTGAACCCAGTGCCTCACACATGCTAGGCAAGCGCTCTACCACTGAGCCACAACCCCAGCTCCTCAGTAAATGATCTTAATACTATATGATGTCAGGGGTGTCAGTCATAGTATAAAGTTACAGAAATTGAACTGAGTTTGCAAAATTAAAGTGAAAAAGAATTTAGATAAGTAATAATGAAAGTACCATCACTTTACATTATTGTCTTGATATTTGGTGCTTAATATTTGTTAGGTTTATCCTATAGTTATTTTACTTCACAAATATACTCTAGGATAGAGAGACAGATGTCATCCTTATTTTACAAATGAGGTTTAGCATGCTATAAAGTGCAAGAAAACTAAAATCAGATCTTCTTACTCTAAATTTTTCCCCCTACCCTGCTTATATCTGCGTAATGAATACATTGCTAGACATCCAGATTTCCCTTTCTGACCTCTTTGGGTATAAAAAGAAAATTCACACCGTATACTGGGAGTCCTTTCTAACTAGAGAGGCTAAAACATAGTGAGTTTTTATCCATAGAAATAATATAACAGTGCAGGGCTTGGTGACACATGCCTGTAATCTCAGCAGCTTTGGAGGCTGAGGCAGGAGGATCACAAGTTTGAGGCCAGCCTCAGAAACTTGATGAGGCCCTAAGCAACTTAGCAAGACTCTGTCTTAAAATAAAAAATTAAAAGGGCTGGGGATGTGGCTCAGTGTTAAAGTACCCCTGGCACTGGTACAAAACAACAAAACAAAAAACAATAAATATTTTTTAAAAACTGGTCCTATTCCTTGTCATTACATAGTGTGATAGGAAATAGTTATATACCTATACTCATTTCCTATTTAGTCTTCCCCAACCCCCCAGTATCAGGGATTGAACCCTCCAGTGGTCTATCAGTGAGCTCCACTGACAGCCCCTTTAAAATTTTGATTCATTTTTTCACTAAACTGCTGAGGCTGGCCTTGAACTTGCTATCCTCCTACCTCAGCTTCTAAAAGTTGCTGGGATTACAAGTCTGTACCATGACACCTGCTGTTTAGTCACAATTTATAGTATAGAAACTGTTCTGGGATAAATTTTCACTTTTATCAGGAAAATCTTTTGTTTTTCAGAAGTCTTATTTTCTAAAGACCTGAAGAAAATGTGGCAAATATTTTGGCTATCTTTCTTAACACCGATATTCTAAAAATAATACTAACATTCAACATCTAAGTTTATTAAATGCTCTTTAATTTCACTTTGTAAAAATTCTCCATCAGATATTTATCACCTTTTAAGATCATGAAAGTTAATGAAATATGAATGTTAAATGACATGATATGAAAACACTATAAATTTGAGAGTTAATTCATGTTATAATAGGAAACCTTTCTAGAATGACTATTTCCTTTAAAATAATTTAAAACAAGCATACACAATTTTTCTTACCTTGAAATGTGTGTGTGTGTGTGTGTGTGTGTGTGTGTGCGCGCACGCGCGTGCATGCATATGTACTAAGGTGAAAAAGATCATGTCTATCAGGTGTTTCTATTCCCACAAATATAAGAAGACCAGAAGAAAAATAAAAACTTGACCTACATTGAATTAGGCAGTGTTAAATTAACTGTTCATAATACACCATTCTCAATAGGAATCTTTTCTAAATCTTAAAATCTTAATCTTTCTTGTTTTTTAATATCTTTATTTATTTATTTATTTTTATGTGGTGCTGAGGATGGAACCCAGAGCCTCAAACGTGCTAAGTGAGTGCTCTACTGCCAAGCCCCAACCCCAGACTTAATCTTTCATCCAAACAAATAACTTGTAGTGAACAAGAAAAAATATATTAATTTATTATTATTATTATTATTATGCTAGTAATCAAACCTAGGACCTCATGCATACTAGGCAAGTGCCTTACCACTGGACCACATCCCCAGACCAAACTTTATTTTTTATGATCCCTGAATACTTCCTGAAGGAAAGTAAGATTCTAATTTTGGGCTCTGGGGTTAGAGGGTAGAGAAGTGGGACAAATCCTTGGTTCTTATTTGTATTCTACTTAACACAAAGTTAATTACCTTTTACTTAACTGGGAAAATTATTTTGGGAAAAGGTACTAGAACTATAAAAAGCTAATCATCTAGCTGGGTATGGTGGCATGCATGTGCCTGCAGTCCCAGTAGTGGGAGACTAAGATGAAATCTCTTGAGAGCAGGAGTTTGAGATCCTTAGGTAACACAGTGAAACCCCATCTCAAAAAACAAACAAACAATCTCTAATCATAAATTAACTTTAAGTGTGTAAGGTGCCTACTGCTAAACAAGTTTCCTTAGTTTTAATAAGGAAAAAATAATAATTTTTTGAGTCACTGAGTATTACTCAATAGATCTGCAAAAATCAACACAGTTTTTTAAAGTAAAATTAACAGCAAATTCACTAAAACATTTTCATCAGTGAGGAAACTATCCTGGGAATATATCTTTGTTGGGGATGTACACTTGTCCTTTATTTGTACATTCCAATTTTTTTTAATTGATAGAAAATTCTTTCCTCTCCTTTATGTATGCAATCAAACTCATTTCCTAGATTTCCTTGGCTATACTGTTTTATCTATAGGACAGGTCTTAGCTCAAGACAATGGTCTTGCTGATTTGGTAAAGCCATGCCACCACAAATCATCAGTATTTTATCCTGGCCCTTGAATTTTAATTTGAAACATAATCTGAAAAAAGCTCTTCAAATGCCTCAAAAAGTCTGTTAAGGAAAAGACTTTTGGACCTTTTAGCATGACACATTTCCTACCAAGGTCCTAGGAGCACTTATGCTCCCTGGTCTGGAAGTCTGAAAATCAGTTCAGTGGTGAACTTAGCAAAAAGTGATACCCCAAAGCCTAGAGACTTCCCAGGGTTGTCCCCCTTCATGTGGTCTGTGTACATAAATAATTTGCTAAGGATTCTTCTTGAATGTGTCACAGTTTAGTCAGCCATACCCAGCTCTCCAAGAGTTCTTTACTTTCAGCCTTTTCACTCTCCTGGAACTTTCTTCCTCTATTACAGTTACACTATTGCCCCATTTCCATTCCTCTGTCCTCAGCCAGAAAAAAATAAATACTACATTAAGTGTGAGATTATTTTTTCTAACACCTTTCAGTTGGTCAATGAGAACTGAATTAAGGATGTGTTAATGCTTTGTCTTGTGGGAAAAGAATAAAGGGCACAATTCCACAGCTGTCCATGTCTCACTTCTCTGCTAGTTGAGGAATTCTGCCTCAGATCTTTTCACTCTGCAATATGTAACTTCTGCTAAACGTTGGCCCTGGTAATGGGAGAGAAAGTATAGCTGAAAAGAAAGTCTCACTTTCCCCTCTAGTATACAGTCCACAATAATCTAAAGGGCATATATCATATCACTAAAAGGAACTGTTACTTAACTCTTACTTAACTGTTACTTAACTATTAACTATTATCAGTATTGATAGGTATTTGACACTTTATTAGTACTTGGATTTTTATAATATAGGAAAATAATTTTTCTAAAAATTGGTTTTACAAAGTCATGAGTTGAGGGGAAATTTACCTTACTTTTTTTTTCCTTTTTGCTTATACATAAATAACAACATCTAGAAGGGAAAAAAAGTAAAATTTTTTACCTAGCTTTAAGAGATATATCTAATTTCATTATGTCTATGATAATTAGGTTTACTTTTCAAATCAGATTTTAGAAGCATGCAGGCAAGGTCAGAGAAATGTAAAATAAATAAGGTCTAAGAATACATTCTTCAGAAACCAAAAGCACTTTGGTTTGTAGTGATAATGAAAATTATCACTGCAGTTGAACAGCTAGGAAAAGAGCCTTGCTCTTGGATAGTCAGAATTAATATTATCAAAATGACCATACTTCCAAAAGCACTACACAAATTTAATACAATTCCAATCAAAATCCCAATGACATTCCTCATAGAAATAGAAAAAGCAATCATGAAATTCATCTGGAAAAATAAGAGACCCAGAATAGCTAAAGCAATCCTTAGCAGGAAGAGTAAAGCAGGTGGCATCACTATACCAGACCTTAAACTATACTACAGAGCAATAGTAACAAAAACAACATGGTATTGGCACTAAAACAGACTGGTAGACCAATGGTACAGAATAGAGGACACAAAGAGCAACCCACAAAACTACAATTATTTTATATTAGACAAAGGTGCCAAGAACATGCATTGAAGAAAAGATAGCCTCTTCAACAAATGGTGCTGGGAAAACTAGAAATCCACATACAACAAAATGAGATTAAACCCCTATCTCTCACCATGCACAAAACTCAGCTAATAATGGATCAAGGACTTAAGAATACAACCAGAGACCCTGTGTCTAATAGAAGAAAAAGTAGGCCCTAATCTCCAACATGTGGGATTAGGCCCCAACTTCCTTAATAAGACTCCTGTGGCACAAGAATTAAAATCAGGAATCAATAAATGGGATGGATTCAAACTAAAAAGCTTCTTCTCAGCAAAAGAAGCAATCTGTGAAGTAAATAGAGAGCCTACATCTTGGGAGCAAATCTTTACCCCTCATACATCAGATAGAGCACTAATCTCCAGGGTATATAAAGAACTCAAAAAGCTAAACACCAAAAAAAAAAAAAAAAAAAAAACACAACAACAAATAACCCAATCAATAAATGGGCCAAGGACCTGAAGAGACACTTCTCAGAGGATGATGTACAATCAATCAACAAATACATGAAAAGTGTTCATCATCACTAGCAATTAAGAGAAATGCAAATCAAAACCACTCTAAGATTTAATCTCACTTCAGTCAGAATGGCAGCTATTATGCATACAAACAACAATAAATGTTGGCGAGATGTGGGGAAAAGGGTACACTCATACCCTGCTGGTAGGACTGCAAATTGGTGCAGACAATATGGAAAGCAGTATGAAGATTTCTTGCAAAATTGGGAATGGAACTACTATTTGACCCAGCTGTCCCTCTCTTCGGTCAATACCCAAAGGACTCAAAAACAGCATACTACAGGGACACAGCCACGTCAATGTTTACAGTAGCATAATTCACAATAGCTAAACTGTGGAACCAACCCAGATGCCCTTCAATAGATGAATGGATAAAAAATGTGGCATACATATACACACAATAGAATATTACTCAGCAGTAAAAGAGAGTAAAATCATGGCATTTGCAGGTAAATGGATGGAGTTGGAGAAGATAATGCTAAGTGAAGTTAGCCAATCCCAAATAACCAAAAGCCAAATGTTTTCTTTGATATAAGAAGGGTGATTCATAGTGGGATAGGGAGGGGAGGCATGGGAGGAATAGATGAACTCTAGATGGGGCAGAGGGGTTGGAGGGGAAGGGAGAGGGAATGGGGTAATTAATGATGGTGGAATGTGATGATAATTACTATCCAAAGTGCATGTATGAAGACATGAATTGGTGTGAATATGCTATGTATACAACTGGAGATATGAAAAACTGTGCTCCATATATTTAATAAGAATTGTAATGCATTCTGCTGTCATATATAAATTTTAAAAATTACATAAAAAAGAAACAGAACAGGAATATTCAAGATTTCAGCAAGTGTCATAATAGCCAAAGCAAAAGAAAGAAGCAAACTGAAGAAGAGAGACAGTACATAGGTCAAGAGGGCTGGAGCATCCAAAGATATAGCTGCAAAGGACCAACCAGAGATAATCTGCCTCTTTCTTGACCGATTCCTTTACTTGATCCAAAAAAAAAAAAAAAAAAAAAAA
>NW_025999891.1:3461111-3466711 GCF_001458135.2 Marmota marmota marmota | reverse complement strand
TCAAAAAAAAAAAAAAAAAACAACACAAAATAAATTGGAAAATTGTGTGTTATTTAAAAAAATATACACTTATCTAAGAAGGGATTTTTATTTACAGCAGAAACTCAAGAATGGGGGACAGCTCACTACACCCCCTGGTGGCCACACTCTGGACAGAAAGAATAATCCTGCATGGTAGGAAGCACAGTAAAGCTATAGAAAGGTTAATAGCAAAAGACAAACAACTTCAATATTATCAGTTACAGCTAGTTTCTAATACAGCCAGTTTCTACTTTGCCGGGAAAAACTCTCTCTCTGCTCCCCATCCCCCATGTATATATACATATCTCTTATTAGAAAACAATAAATATTTGGCTCCTTTATGAAATGTTTATATCATCACTCTATTTCTTAAAACAAAAAATAGGCAAGGGGGCATTTTACTATCAAATGGGTCAGGAAAAGAAGTTCTTTGTATTGTAACTTTTCTGTAAGTAGAGTGGTTCAAAACTTAAAAAAATAATAAAAAGGTTAGGATTAAATTATCAGCTCATATTTACAAGGGGCCTTCCTTTTCCCTACTTTTTTAAGTACAACACTCATAATCTTTAGGTTACTATATTTTAATATATCCTTTAACTGGAATAAATATATATTTTGAAATATTTTTAAATGTTTATGGACCTTTATTTTATTCATTTATTTTTATGTGGTGCTGAGAATCGAACCCAGTGCTTCACACATGCTAGGCAAGTGCTTCTACCATTGAGCCACAACCCCAACCCTTGGAACATATATTGACAAGAAGTATATTAGCCCTCCTTTCACAGATGCAAGATGAGTAGTATAATATATTATCATAATGTATTTTAAAACATTTTATAACAGCTTTATTTATATAACTCACATAACATAAAATTCACTTTTTTAATCCACAGCTGGGGATCAAACACAGGGCCTTGAACATGCTAGGCAAGTGCTCTACCACTGAGCTGTATCGTACCCAGCCTTTAAGATTTTATTTTGAGACAGAGTCTCGTTAAGTTACCCAGGCTGGCCTCAAACTTGAGATCCTCCTGCCTCATCCTCCTGAGTAGCTAGGATTACAGGCATACATCACCATGCCTGTCTGTCATCATATTTAAATTCATAGAAAATATTATATATACAAATAGACTAAAATTAAAGGAAGATGTAGTCATACCTCAAAGGTAAGAACAAAATGGCAAATGGAAGATTAAAAAAACAAACAAACATGATGATGTACCAGAAATAAATATCTGGAGGAAAAATTTGGTCACAAATTAACAACACAGTGCCAATGCAAAACTATCTCATATCCAAGGACATGTCCTTATTCTTGAAGGGGGAAGACACTGGTGCTGGGAAATTGAACACAGAGCCTTGCCCATGCCATTCTAAACTGAGCTATATCCTGAGCAAACCCCTGTTTAAACTGTATTCAAATTGTTTCTATTTGAAATATTGTCCTGTGTTTCATATGTTCAAAGTGGAACTTTTCATATATCTTCTCACAAGAGTTCTTTTTTTCAACTATATTATTTCTACAAAAGATAAATATTCTTGTATTCTTTTGTGTGTGTGTGTGGTGCTGGGGATTGAACCCAGGGCCTTGTGCATGTGAGGCAAGCACTCTATCATTTATCTGAGCTAAATGCCCAGCCCAACATTCTTGTATTTTAATTCATTCATTTAGTAAGCATTTACTAAGTGCCAAATATATGCTAACTACTGGGGATACCAAGATAAAGCAGTTTCTGTCCTGATGATGCTCTCAGATGCAGTTTAGCCTTTTGCCTAAGTTACTGCATGTCTCCTAAGTAGTTTTCCTACCTACCCTCATGCCCCATATGACATTGCCAGACTCTCTTTCTGGAAGTTATGCAATTCTTTTTCATACAGATCTATCAAATCAAAACTCCTATGCTTTTAAGATAATAGGCAATTATTTTATTACTGTCCCTAAAACACATTAGCACCTATTTCCAGACTTCCTTTCACTCTTCATCCACTTGTGTTTGAAGTGCTCTTCTGTTCTCCTATCTAAATCCCATTCTTTCATCAAGACCCAACTCTTCCAAAATACCTCTTATACATTGTTCCCTCCCCTCTACTGCAAATTTTATTTTCATTGCTATGTTTTTAAAATCTGGGGAGAAGATCAAGTTTTCAAAGGTGTAGATTTTTTAAAGTAGATGGTGAATAGATCTTTTTTATCCATGAGAGACTTGAGGAATAAATTAATCTTAAAAAGAGTAAAAAATAATTTCTTCACTCTTGGAATAATTAAAAGATTTTGTAACCTACTATGTGTTGAGATGGAAAAGGTAAAAATGGTATTGAATGGCTTAAGCATCCATTTGGGTTTTGTTTGTTTGGGTTTGTTTGAAAATTTGGGTTTTTGTTTGTCTGTTTGAAAAGGACAATTTCCCTTGATTTTTGATATATTATTGTACAATTCTATAAACTGCTGGTTCCAAGACAATTTCCTAAAAGTCATTCCTTATTTTATATAATTTTTAGCTTGGAGATAGTATACAGAGGAATGGAAGAACTTTACTACAATTAAAATATTTATTTTCTAGGAGCCCAAAGTACTTTGTTTCTTATCATTGTTATTCATCTTTAAAGAAGTGTCTTGAGATTTCAAAAATCTTTTTCAGTGGTATATTCCCTTTGTTCATTTTTACTTATAATTTTATTAGGTTGGCTCATATGAGAGCTCTTTATAGATCAGAATGGCTAAATATTGATATTTTATGTTTTTGTTTTATAGTTACATTCCTGGTTGTTCTCCAGTTAGTAAAGTAGGTCATCATTCAAGAAGGAAAGCTGTGAGTTGATAAATATGCAAAGGAAAACTGGCATTCAAACTTAACCAATTATCTTTTACCAAAAAGTTAATAGTATACAATCTGATTTTCTGTAATTATGTTATATTTTTATGACTAACCTCTGAGAAAGAAAATACAGCCAGAATTAAAAATGTATATAACATGAAACCATCTTAATCTTTTTATGTTTTTTTGCTACCAGAGATTGAACTCAGGGGCATTCAACCATTGAGTCACATCCCCAGCCCTACTTTGTAGTTTATTTAGAGACAGGATCTCACTGAGTTGCTTAGTGCCTCACCATTGCTGAGACTGGTTTTGAACTCTGAGATCCTCCTGCCTCAGCCTCACGAGCCACTTGTATTATAGGTGTGTGCCACCACACCTGGCTCTTATACTTTTGATTTGCATTTCCCTAATGACTAGTGATGTTGAGCTTATTAGCCATTTGCATGTCTTCTTTTGGTGAAATGTTCATTCAAATTCTTTTCCTTTTTAAAATAATTTTAATTAAAAATAATTTCTGTTTTTTTTAATATGCCATTAGAATTGTATAACTGCCAGAAAGAGAGTCTGGCAATGTCATATAGGGCATGAGTGTAGGTAGGAAAACTACTTAGGAGACTGTTGCAGTAATTTAGGCAAATGGCTAGACTCCATCTGAGAGAAGCACTAGGATAGAAATTGCTTTATCTTGGTATCCACAACAGTGTGACGGTTAATTTTACTTATCAATTTGACTGAGCTACAGGGTCCCCAGATACCTGGTTAAACATTATTCTGACTGTGAAGGTGTTTTCTAGATGATATTAAACATTTGACTTAGACCCAATGAAGTAGATTTCTCTTCCCAATGTGGGTAGGCCTCACTCAAGTCACTGAAGATGTGAATAGAACAAAAGGCTGAGTAACAAATAATTCTCTTTGCCTGACAGGATTTGAGCAAAAACACTGGTTTTCTGCTTTTGGACTCAGACTAAGACTGGAACTCACATTATTGGCTGTCCTGATTCTTAGGCCTTTGGACTTGGACTGAAATTATACAATTAGTTTTCCTGCATCTCCAATGTGCAGATCTTGGTACTTTTCATTTTCCATGACCATGTAAAGCCACCTTCTTTTAATAAATCTCACCCTCTACCCTCCCCACACACACATACCCTGCCTGCCTCCCCCCACCTCCTCTCCCTCCCCCACCTCACACAAACACATCTGCTATTGGTCTGATTTCCTTGGAGAATTCTGACTAATAAAGATTTTGGGGGGCTGGGGATGTGGCTCAAGTGGTAGCGCGCTCGCCTGGCATGTGTGCCGCCCAGGTTCGATCCTCAGCACCACATACAAACAAAGATGTTGTGTCCGCCGAAAACTAAAAAATAAATATTAAAAAAAAAATTCTCTCTCCCTCCCTGTCTTAAAAAAAAAAAGATTTTGGTACTGAGAAGTGGAGTAGTGCTATAACAAATACCTAAAAAAAGTGGAAGTGCCTTTGTAACTGGGTAATGGATAGAGGCTGGAAGAGTTCTAAGATGCATGCTAGAAAAACAAAACAAGATACTATGAAGGATCTGCTAAAGGGAATTCTCATAAGGGCTCAGAAAGAACAAAGGAGAGCTAGAGAGAATATTTCTATCTTCTTAATGACATAAATAAATCATGAACAGAATACTGGCAGACACATGGATGGAAAAGCCCATTCTGTTGAGGTCTTGGATGGACTAAGGAACATTAGAGGACACTGGAGAAAAGGTGATCCTTGTTATAAACTGGCAAATAACTTGGCTGAATTGTGTTTGTTTTCTAGTGTTTCATGGAAAGTAGAACTTAGGAGCAACAGAATTAGATATTTAGCTTAAAGGATTTCTAAGTAAAGTGCTAAAGGAGTACTTCTTTTTGAATGTTTATAGTAAAATTCAAGAAGAGAGAAATGAAGAAGAAATTGTTAAACAAAGAGGAACCAAAACTTAGATTCTATCAGTTTGACTATATTTCAAAAAATGAGAAACTATTTGGAGAACACCAAAGATGTGGCTGATATACCATTTGATAAGGAGGTGAATATGAGTGACTCATCATCCCTCTTAATAAAAGACAGGAGACATATGATATTATGCAAGCGGAAACACTATCAGCTGGAACTAAAGGAAACAGAAAATGAGACGTAATGAAGGAAAGCTGTGAATATTCCTCTCCCTTCCAAAAAAGGGAAGAACCCCTAAAGCAATTCAGAGGTAATCAGGGCTGCTACTCCCACCCCAGGCCCAGAGTGGGACTTAGGGAGTAAGTTTGTTGGGGCTTGGGGAGTAAAGCTGCCTCTACCTCAATTTGAAAGTATGGGACCACACCCAGCAGAGTTGAGAAACTGGGCCATTCCATGGATATGGAGAACAGAGCCTCAAATGAAATAGGATTATTCTCAAGTTTTAAGACCTAATGGAATTTGCCTTGCTAAGTGTTGGACTTATTTAGGACACAACACTCCTACCTTTCTTTTGATTTCCCCCTTTCAGAATGAAAACATGTATCCTATGCCTGTGCCACCAACGTATTTTGGAACATTTCTTCAGTATAGGAAAATTCTTACTCAAAGCCAGATTAATTGATAGAGATGGAGTTTGGTTCAAGATGAATCATACCTGGTCTTATTCATATTTAGATAAAATTTTGGACTTTAGAATTAATGCTAGAACATGTTAAGATTTTGGGGATGTAGGAAGAATAATTTTTTTTTTTTTTTATTTTATTTTTAGTTGTAGTTGGACACAA
>NW_025999891.1:3448372-3461096 GCF_001458135.2 Marmota marmota marmota | reverse complement strand
AATTTTTTTTTTTTTTTTTTTTTGGTTCCAGGGCTTGACCCCAGGGATGCTTAACTACTGAGTCACATCACAGCCCTCTTTATTCTTTATTTTAAGGCAGGGCCTCACTAAGTTGCTTAGACTGGCTTCAAACTCTTGATCCTCCTGCCTCAGCCACCCAAATGTGGGGATTACAGGCAGGTGCCTCCACACCCAGCAGAATGGATATATCTTGCATGTGAGAAGGAAATGAATTTATGGGCCCAGGGATGGAAAGTAGAACTTATGTTATGGTTTCATGGTAAAAAGTTACAGCCTGAATGTTTGTATTCCCACTCCCCCAAATTCATATGTTGAGGTCTTAACCTTCAATGTGATAGAATTCAGAGATGGGGCCTTTGGGGAAGTAATTAGGATTAGAAGAGGTCATGAGGGCAGGCCACCCATAATGGGATTAGTGTCCTTATTTGAGGAAGAGACCAGAGTTCTCTCTTTCTGCCATTGAGGACACTGAAAGAAGGTGGCCGTTGCAAGCCAGGAAGAGAGCTCTCACCAGAGAGCTGGTGAATCTGCCAGCATTTTGATCTTGAACTTCCCAGGTTCCAGAACTATGAGAAATAAATATCTGTTGTTTAAAGCCACCCAGTCTAGACATTTTGCTATAGCAACCTGAATCAACATTGATTAGTTATTGTTGAATTTTAAGAGATCTTTATATATTTTTGGATATTAACCCCTTATTAGCTGTATGATTTGCAAATATTTTCTTGCATTCTGTGGGTTACTTTTTCTTTCTGTTGACTCTGTCCTTTTATAAAAGTTTTATTAAATCTTTTCTTTTTCCTTTAATACTAGGGATTAAACCCAGGAACCTAGGCATGTTGAGCAAGTACTTTATCATTGAGTTACACCTCAACCCCAGTTTTAAATTTAGATGTAATCTAATTTATTTTTGTTCTTATTGTTGCCTGTAAACATTGGTCTTTAAAGTCATCATAATTTTCTGATTATATTAAAAGATTACTTTTAACTTATGATTTTCAATAAGCAATATTTGTTTAAAAAAATTTTTTTTAATCACCTGAAACTTCCTTTAATTGTAATGATATGCTGTTTACTATTCAAGGCCCTACTACAAATCACATTTGAACTCACAAAGTGGCAAGATGAATTTAGGCAGGTTCTATGAAAAGACTCAATGATAGTTTATTCTGTGGTAAGTTGTCGTGGGCCAGCCTGGGCTGTGTGTGTGAGCTGTGAGCATTCTGAGTGCATGAGTGGACTGGACTGATGTTGCTGCTCTGTCTGGGCTGTGCAAGTATGTGTCCTTTTCTCTTGCTCTGCCTTTTGATCCCACACAGCACCTGAGATGGGTGTGACTTGCCCAGATGTCAATCAATATACTGACCACAAGATATCACGAAACTAGACTCAATCCCCTGAAACCTGACCCTTCGCCTTATTTGGAAAGAACATTCCATCCAACCTCCCTTTGTGTGTCTCCCCATATAAAAATAAAAAATTCAGGTGGCTCTCTCTCTTCTAACAGACCCCTAAGGTCTAGAGCCCTCCTGGATTTTGAAAAGGTATTTTTGTGTGCTTGTATGCTTTCTTCACCAATTTTCTCAGTTACTGATGTAGTCAGATTTTGTGAACCCAGCATAGGTTGCCAGCTTGATTAGATGGTGACAGTAAATGATGGAGAATGCCAGAATGATTTTTAGTAGCAAAAAATTTTTAGTAGCAAACAGACAAAAGTCAACCTCTTCCACACCATCGAAGGACATTCAACTGAAAGTAAGAAAATTACTTTGAGTTAGGCTAAAGCCATTATACTGAGAAACAGCCCGACAGATTGACTGTATTATAAGACCAGAAAAATATGATTTTCAAAAACGGGTGCTACTAGGTTTTTCTTTATTTCTTATTTCTATAAGTGATCCTTTTCTTGTGAATAGAAGTTTGCAAAAATTCTCTGCTGCGCAGATTAATGAATTATTGCCAACAACTTTAAAACAGGTCTTTGGTTCTTTTTTTAAAAAAATATATTTTTAGTTGTAGATGTACACAATACCTTTATTTTATTTATTTTTATGTAGTGCTGAGAATTGAACTCAGTGCCTCATATGTACTAGGTGAGCACTTTATCACTGAGCTACAACCCCAGCCCCAGTCTTTTGGTTCTTAATGACATGACAACTCAGTACCATGAATAATAGAATAGATTTTCATTGTTTCATCATTATGTAATTTTTTGGACAGAAATTATTCCAGTGGATTCTAAGTCAATACATAAAGCTTGAAGTTAACCCAAACATCTTTAAATTTGACATACTAGAAATTTCAAGATCCTTTGGAATCTTTTTTCATTCTAATGGGAATAAAGTTATGATTCCTCTGATAAAACTTCCATTGGGTTTCTACCTCTTAACCCTATGCAAAAGAAGGGCATTTTACTGTCAGATCTTCCTTAACACAGAGTAAGAAATTAAGCTTTAAGCAAAAATTTATATGAAGACCAAGACAGGAAAAATATTGACAGTAGCCTCAGTTACTGATGAAAAGGAACTATTTTTATTTAAAGTTGTAGTGTAAAAGAAGAAAGTATATATCAAGAAATTTCCGATAATTAATCATTAAAGACACATTCCCTTTAGCCAGGGTTTTACAATGAGCATGCATATTGTATTCATTTTTTGTATCATGTGAAATGGCTCACTGATTGAATTTAGAGGATACAAGTTTTGTTAATATTTAAATGACTATCTAGAATTTACCAGAACTCAGTCTTGTGCGAATACTTGGTTTTAAAGGCAATTTAAATGAAATAACAGAAATGATTTTTTTTTTTTTTTTGCAGCAATGGTGTGGAGATACAACCTAGGGCCTTGTGCATGCTACAGAAGAACTCTCTCCCACTGAGTCTGCATCTTTTAAAACAATCAATCATTTTAAATACTTCTGAGTCAGTAATTGGATTCTTAAAGCAGTCCCATTTTTGAAAGATCAATGAAGCATCTTAGGAATCCAGGATAAACTAATTTGACAAGACCAAATACAATTTCTAGAAAAAAACAACTACCAAAATATTATATGATATAATGAATACACATACCTCCTGGGCTGTGATCGGCATTCTTCCTCCCCACTATCTGCCTCCTGTATAAATAGAACATGAAAAAAAAATTAAAACCTAAAGTTTCATATCATGGTATCACCAATGAAAATTTTACTAAGTTTTCTATGTGGGAATAGCGTATTTATATTGTTCCGCACTTAAACTAAATTCTCTTCATAAAAGGTGACTTCTTCCAACCCAGTGGGTTGATGCCATTGAAATTTACTCCTGGAGGAAATAACATCAGTTTACAAATAAATTTCATTGATAACAAAGTGCTACTCATTAAAACAACTAGCTCTGAAAAACAATTGAACATATTATGTTATTTTTGTGCTACTTTAACTCCAAAATAAGTGACTAACAGCAAAAATTTCAAGATGACCTATGATTCTGATCTCCAAAGAACAACCTAAAAAATGTACCACTTCCAAGTGCTCCTGATCAAATCACTATCACCATCAACATAGTAGCTACTGCTTATTGAGAACTTCCACCGTGCCAGGCACTGTGCACAACACTTTAAGTACCTACTTATTTATAAACTATAATAATGGAACTATATTTTCACTGATTCTCATACACATATAACAAAGAATAAATTGATATAAAAAAGCACTTAATAGTTTAACTGCAGTATTTGTGGTTGGTTTTTTTTTTTTTTTTTTAGTAGCACATAAATAGTCTTAGAACTTTTTAATGTGTGTGCTATACTGGATTGCGTGTGCTAGGCAAGCACTCTACCACTGAGCTATATCCCCAGCCCCATAGTCTATGACAATTTAGAGTTAATGGATACTTTCAAATAGAACAAACCAAAATTCATAAAAAGGAAATAAATTGTCCAGGTAAACGCACACGATGAAGCCAGAATTAAAACAAACAATATAATGCCTCCCAATTGGTTAAAAACCAATTTACCTCTCCCTAGCCATAGTTAGGAATTAGTATATATTACCATATTATATATATTACTAATCTTCACAGAGAAAAGAATATCAACATGAAGAAAAAGTGATAAATGATGATAAAATTAATGATACTGAATTTTTTCCTTTAAATTTGCTCCTTGACATTTCATTCATTCATTCATGGTACTAGGGATTGAACCCAGGAGTGCTTTATCACTGAGCTACATCCTCAGCCCTTTCTTTTTTATTTTGAGACAAGGTCTCCCTAAGTTGCTTAGGCCCTAAACTGCAGAGGCTGGCTATGAACTTGAAACCCTGCCTCAGCTTCCTGAGTTGCTGGGATTTACAGACATACATCACTGCACTGTGCTGATATTTTATACGTGTTCTCCCATTGCTTTTGCCCTATCTGGCATACACAGAAATAGGAAGAGAAAAATAATCTCAAACAATATGTGGACTGTCAGCCAATGACCCATTTATATTTTCTAGTTTATGTAGCCATCCCCATTTACCTCTGAACTATTCTGTCTCCATTCCAAGTCACAGTCAGACTTTTATTCCTCCATTATTTTCACATAAATAAAGTTGCCCAAGGGAGGAGAGCTGAGCTGATAGTCATTGCTGAGATCTGAACACCTAAAGCCCTTTGTGCAATCCATTTCAAGTCCCTTCCCAGTCTCTCCATTGCCATCTATCAATCGCTTTTGTTCCTACATCATTTGTGTGAGCCATAGGAAATGGGGATTAATAATTATTTACAAATTGTATAAAAACAATTTTAATTTTAAGGATGCTTACAATTTTCCCCAAAGGAAGAACAGACATTCTACTCCCAGAGGGAGGTCAGGTACAATATGCATTATATAGAGCATTATATTTTTTGCCTGTAGGAGAAGTTTTAGGTTCAGAAGATATTTAGCAACTCAAAAAGAAAGGCATTAAAATGAGAAAGAACTGTCTCTGGAATCAAAGGTCAAAACCTGGAAAAATAAAATGAAAAGATTCAAAAAAGCAAATGTAGATGTACTATTTTTGTGTCCAAGGGAACTGTAATAAATAGGAAATAATTTAACAAATAGTACTTCATTATTATTATTGATTAACAGACCTCAAATTCTGATGTACTCCTCTCAAATTATTTTTATTGCATGAAATATTATATAAGGAAGAATGTATTTAACACATATTTAGGTTATGAGATACAATAGTAAAATGAATATCTGTGAATGTCATTCCACCTTAGGGCTGGAATAATATCGACCTTGCATCCACCTGTGTACTTATTTCCTATTTCCTATCCCATGTACTAGTATCCTGAAGTTTATAAATATCTTGCTTTCACCCCATTTTATTATAAAAAATTTCAAACATACAGGAGTCTGTATGTCCACCATCAGGATTCTAGCATGAATACTGTCTATACTTGCTTTTTCACATATCTGTTCATCTATCAATCCCTAAAACCCATATTTATATAAGTATTCTTGTACTTAAATACATGTCACTAATTAAAATTCAGTATTTCGTTATAGTTCTTTTTTTTTTCTTTAAGGTAAAACTTACAATGAAATGCACACTTTTTTTTTTTTTTTTGCAGTGGGATCAAAGCCAGGGGCATTCTGCCACTCAGCTACATCCCCAGCCCTTTTTATTTTTCATTTTGAGATAGGGTCTGTTCCATATATTCCTTTTTACCCATGAAGTCTTTATTCTTCGAGTTTGGGTATTATAGTACTATACAGTACCATTGTTAGCTTTCATTAATGGGACCATATGACCAAGTCCTTTAAAACTTATTTTGAATTGAGTTTCAAACTTTTGAAAGTGCAAGGATTCAATTTTAAAGTTGGAATCCCATGAAATGTGTTTTCTTCATTAGGAGTAACATCATAACTCTTCACATAGATGTTACACTAGTAGCAAGAAAATCCTATTGACTTCCTCTCACCCATCTCAAATACTTTCAGTGAAATTGATTTAAGGGTAGTGGGATATTCCATTTAATAAACCAGGTTTAGAACATTATTTTCTCTACTATAGGCCCTCCCTCAAAAAAGTTTTTTTCTTGGATTTTTTTTCCCAATATTCAGACTTTGAAATTTGTAATTACAACCAAGTACTTATCATAGCTGAAAGATTTCTGGTGGCTTAAAATTTACTAGCACTTAATGAAGATACACTTATTACTGAAAAAAAACCATTATGCTAGATTAGTAGGAAGAGTCAGGTTGTAACATCTATTACTTTTGAGCCAGAAGTATTCTTTCATAATAAGATGCTGACCTGAATCAACATTATAAAAGAATACTTCTGGCTTATTAAAAAAAGAAAGAAAGAAAGTTGTAAATTCTTAAATTAATGTTGGCCTTGTTTCCAAGTCCTGTCTTCCATTTTGTTGTTCTATACTTCCTGACCACTCTTACAAAAAGCTTACAAGCCTCTGAAGAAACTGGAATAGGCTGTTATTTTCTCAAGGTTTACAAATTAAGTGATTGATTTTAATGTATTCTCTACTATTTTGATTTTTAGATTTTCTTAATATTTAAAGATGTGCCTTTTATTGGATAATGTTAATTTACGAATGTAATAATGTTATTTCACAATTATAAAATGTTACGTGATCATGGGTGTGGCATTCTTGAAAGAATCTTCACAAAAGATGTGAAAGGAAAGTAGTTTTCCTAAAACTCATGGCTCTGATTGCACAGTCCAATTTGCTTTTGATGTTTCTATGTCAAAGCAAAGGTCACTTTCTTTTAAGGCTATTTTTCAGAACTTGTCTTTGTATTTTCTCTATAAACTATAAATGCAATTATGTCTATTTGGAGGCTAGAGTACCACAGGCAGTCTTACATGTGTGCCATGAGAAAGTTCAAAGACTGTTAACAAAAAGAAAGTATATGGGAACTCAAAATTTCATTTTTTAATGGTAATCACCAAGATTTTCTCCAAGAAATAAATCGTTATTTTGTATTTTGTAACTTAAAAGCAGCTATTAGTACATTTCTGAGATATGGCAGGAGACCAAAACATTTTTGAAAAGAGATTAAATATATGAAGAAAAAAAGAGAGATAGGGTCTCATTAATCTGCCCAGGCTGGCCTTGAACTTATGAGTATCCTGCCTCAGTTGACCAAGTCTGAGATTATAGGCATGTGCCAGCCTGGCTAAATATGCACAAATCTTAAGTGCACCATCCAATGATTTTTTACAAATGTGTACACTTATGTAACTCAGATTTTTGGTATCAAGAAATGGGACATTTCTGTCACCTCAGAAAATCTTCTTATGTTTCCTTCCCAGATAATATACGGCACCACTCATATCTAGAGGAAAACATTGTTCTGATTATTTTTCCTCTACATTTTTCCCATGAAAAATTAGTATATAAAAAGATAAAAGAAAATAAGATTAGTGTCTGACATATGATTCTATTTACATGATTCCAAAAAAATGGGGTCACATAGTTTGTACTCTTTAATGGGAAGTATTTTTTACTCAATACAATATTTTGGGGATTCCTCCATGATGTTGCAATCAACATTATTTCCATTCTTTTCATTGCGGAGGATTCTATCATATGAATATACTATAGTTTGTTTATTCATTCTCTTGTTGTTAGATACATCTGGATTGTTTGAATTTTGAATATTTTGAATAAAGTTACAATATGAACATATTTTGTGTTTTTTTTTCTTTTGGTAGACATATGCTTTTCTTTCTCTTAGATCCTGGGGTAAATGTATTTGTAATTTTATAGGAACCTATGAGGCTTTTCCCAAAGTGTACCACTTTACACTCTTATCAAAAACGTAGAAGAGTTACAATTGAGGTTTGATTAGTAATTTTTTCTTCCATGGTTATTGTTTTCTGCATTCTCAAAAACATCTGCCTGGCAAGTGTTGTAGTTCAGTGGTAGAGTGCTTAATTGGCACACGTGAGGCATTGGGTTAGGTCCTCAGCACCATATAAAAATAAATAAACAAAATAAAGGTATTGTGTCCATGTACAACTAAAAAACAAAATATTTTTTAAAAATTGCCTACCCGCTAGTCACAAAGATATTTTACTGTAGTTTCTTACAAAAGCTTTATGGGTTTATATACAAGGTCATCTTAAATTTAATATCTGTTTGTAGTGTGAGATAGAGATAGATGTTCCTTTTTTTTTAAATATGGATATCCAGTTTTCAAACACTATTCGTTGAAAATACTTTCCTTTTTCCATTGTAATATTTGGTCTGTTTGTAAAATATCAAATGACAGTAATAAATGAAAGTCTACTTTTGGCCTCTATTCTGTTCCACTGATCTATTTGTCAATCCTTATGCTACTACCACTCCATCTTGATTAGAAAACTTGGAATGGAACCATTATTTGACCCAGCTATCCCACTCCTTGGTCTATACCCAAGGACTTAAAATCAGCATACTATAGTAATGCAGACACATCAATGTTTATAGCAGCTCAATTCACAATACCTAAACTGTGGAAGCAACCTAGATGCCCTTCAATAGATGAATGGATAAAGAAACTGTGGTACATACATACAATGGAATATTACTCAGCATTAAGAGAGTATAAAATTATGGCATTTGCAGGTAAATGAATTAAGTTGGAGAATATTATGCTAAGTAAAGTAAGCCAATCCCCCCAAAAACAAAGGCCAAATGTTCTCTCTGATAAGTGGATGCTGATCCAAAATGGGGGGGGCGGGGGGCGCACATGAGGAGAATGGAGGAACTTTGGGCAAAGGGGAAGGAGAGATGGGAATGGGGTATGGGGGTAGGAAAAATGGTAAAATGAGATAAATGTCATTACCCTAGGTACATGCATGACTGCACATGTGGTACGACTATGTGGTGTACAGTCAAAGAAATAAAAAGTTGTGCTCCATTTGTGTACAATGAATCAATGCATTCTGCTGTCATATATACCTAATTAAAATAAATAAATAAATTTAAAAATTATAAGAGGCAATAATAACATCTAGGGGAAGTGAAATAAAATACATCTACTTTGTTTTCTTTCAATATTAAACATTCTAATTACTTATGGATACAAAAAATTAAATTAGAAATAACCAAGGTTACAAATGAAAACATTAGACCAACACACACAGACACAGGTAATGAAGAGACATTAAAATGATGGCACGATGTTCTAAAATTTTCTTTTTCTTTTTGGTACCAGGGATTGATTCCAGGGCCCTTAACTACTGAGCCACATCCCCAGCCCTTTTTTATTTTGAGACAGGGTCTTGCTAAGTTGTTTGGGCCTTGATAAGTTGCAGAGACTGGCTTTGAATTTGCAATTCTCTTTCCTCAGTCTCTGAAGCCACTGGAATTACAGGAGTTTGCCACCACAGCAGGCATGTTCTCAAGTTTCCTAAAATCATTTTTAAACTAATGAGTAAACAAATGCAGTTAATGACTCTGACCAAAAGGAAATTCAAATATTTAACAAGTAGGTATGTTGGTAAGATATTTTTTATTAGAAGGAAATGAGTTGCTACCATGATAATATTCATATTTAATACAAGTAATGCTTTAGCCTTCAATAGGGGAAAAGATACTGGGTAAATTTTTTGATGGGCAAATGACTAACACATTCATTGAGAGCTGCTAGAGTCCATAAGAGAAACAAAAAGGTATGACCCAATATCATACTCAAGAGGAAGGTAGACATATTTGAAAAGTTGATAAAAATACAGTATAAATGCATGGCACAAGAAGACCATGCCACAGGAATTCAGAAGACAGCCCTCACTGAGGATATAGTATTCACAGGGTAACTGGATTTTGAGTCCAGTCTTGAATGTCTTGAAGGACTGATAGGCAATTTGAGACATGAGAAAATGAAAGAACAAAAATATCTGTGACACCTTGTGGGTGGCAGTGAGCTTGTTAGCTTAGTTGAAACCCAGAGCTTGCCTTTGGGTAGGCACCAAAGATAAAACTGGAGGGGGCAGGGCTTTAAATTTGATCCATTGATGGAGAAACCAGGGAAGGTATTTATGAGCATCTAAAAACCTGGGTAGAATTACAAATATGGCAATAACAAAAACTTTTTTATGGAAACAGGCTAAAATTTATAAGGCCAAACATTTTTTTTCCCCCCTAAAGCTAGAAAACACTGGTTAGTGTCACCACAGATGTCCACTAGAGGGCAGACAAACCCAAGTTTACACTGTTGTAAAAATGGAGAAAGCACTGCTTTCACAGAAAATACTGATAGAACACTTCATATGCTGCTGTTGTTTGAAGACCAGTTTCAGTGCCTTTAACCTTGGACAGAGCCTAAGCTATGAGACCAATCTTCCACAAAAATCTTTTTGTGGTATAAAACATTTCTTAATTGCCAAATGGACCAGGAAGCTTTGGGAATTAATTGAGCTGATAGATACAGGTGCTTATACAGGGCAAGCATACCTGGATATCCAACAGCAGCACTCATTACTGGCTACCTTACCTCAAACTCAACTCAATCACCCATCTCATGCATATCTTAAACACAGCCTAAATTTCAATTTAAGTTCTTCCATTTCCTTTTGGTCATTTAGAAAAATGTTTGGTCTTAAGGACTCATACCCCTTCATCAGAGGTGAGATGAGGGGAGGCTGCTAAAGAGATGTTCTGATATGTGCATTTGCCTCAGCAGGCTGAGGAGCTGTCATAATTGAGGGCAGGGGGGTGATGGTGGGAGTCTTCAGTTCTAACCATGACAATCAATCATCATCATTTACAACTAATTAAAAGGGTTGAGAATTTTAACAAACCTTTTATTTATTTTTTTAAGAGAGAGAGAGAGAAGAGAGAGAGAAAATTTTTTAATATT
Organism: Marmota marmota marmota; assembly: GCF_001458135.2. NCBI lineage: Eukaryota > Metazoa > Chordata > Mammalia > Rodentia > Sciuridae > Marmota > Marmota marmota. The sequence continues at coordinate 3,450,249 of NW_025999891.1, read as the reverse complement.
TATTTTTTAGTTTTCGGCGGACACAACATCTTTGTATGTGGTGCTGAGGATCGAACCCGGGCCGCACACATGCCAGGCGAGCGTGCTACCTCTTGAGCCACATCCCCAGCCCCTTAACAAACCTTTTAGAAGCCAAAGCTAGATTTTGCAAGCTATCATGAACTTTTTCTGCTTTGAATTTTTGCCATGTATCTGTCATTAAAGATGCAAGGACAATTTAGTAAGTTGACTTTTTGCCATTAGCTAGAAGTAGTTTTCCTTTTTTTCCAACCAATGCTAGTATCACAAGCATTTTCTTTCTTACATCTTAGAAAATGATACTATTTAGTTTCAGATATTAAGTATTTCAACTGCAAGTGAATTTTCCTATACTGAAATTCTTGTGGTGTCTCCAATGAGCCACACCATCTTGTCTCTTAGATTTTTCTATAGAACAATCTTCATGGAAATTGAACCCTTTGCTTCCCTACTTCTATTCATCCTTCAGATTTGTAGCTTAGGTGTTCCTCTCTCTCTAGAGACCTTTCTTGCCTCTAAGACTGGGATTCCGTGCTTTTCCAAGTGTAAGCATGGCTCCTTCTTTAGCACTCTAGTACAACAATGCTCACACTACCTGTACCTGTTTACTTGTTGGGCATTACATTAAAAGCCTGAAGGCAGGAACTATGTCTTGATCATTGTTGTATACTCAACTCCCAGCAATGCTTAATATTTGTGGAATGAATGGTTAAAATAAAAGAAAGGCCAAGTATTGTGGGATAGATTCTTCAACAGAAGAAGAATCTTTTCAAACATTATTTATTATATGATTGTTTAAAATACAAATAACAATAATTCCTCACTTAAGATTATTCATAGCCGTAACCTACCCACATTGTCATATGGACAATCATTTTAGACTTGTACAACTGACTTCTAATAGAAACAGAACAATGGGGTCATGTTGTCAATAATAGTCATAAATTACTGAACTAAATCACCCTGTTTTTAAAGTAGTAGGTGCTATCTTTTTTTTTTTTTTTGGTACCAAGGATTGAACTCAGGGACACTCAACCACTGAGCCACATCCCCAGTCCTATTTTGTATTTTATTTAGAGACAGGGTCTCACTGAGTTGCTTAGCACCTTTCTTTTTGCTGGGGCTGTCTTTGAACTTGCTATTTTCCCACCTCACCTCTTGAGCGGTTGGGATTGTATACAGGCATATGCCACCACACCCAGCTATTTATTTGTTTTAAAAAGTCCTATCTAGCAATCTTTTCCTTCATAGCTTTGGGTTTTTACGTGCCTGTCTAAAAAAGTTTCCTAAAAACTTAGCTTACTAATTCATTTATAATTTATGTATTACAACTAGAAAAAAACCTTGAATATAAGTAATGGTAATTTTAGCAGCTTGGGAGGCTAAAACAGGAGGATGGCAAGTTCAAAGCCAGCCTCAGCAATTTAGTGAGGCCCTAAGCAACTTATTGAGACCCTATATTAAAATTTAAAAAATAAAAATAAAAAGGGCTGTTGGTGTAGCTCAGTGGTTAAGCACCTCTGAATTAAATCCCTGGTACAAAAAAAAAAAAGATGTAGGGACATGGGGAAAATGCACAAATTCCTATTCCTTTTCTTCTCTTAATTAGATGTCTTTTGATATATTAGGTAGAATATACATATCATCTAACCAAATTTTAAGAGAGAGATAAATAAGTTGAAAAATCAGCAAATGAAACTTTCACTGGCAGATGGCTACCTGAGTGACACCTCTCCATTTCCTTCTTTGTACAGCAGCTTCTAATCTCATGTAACAGGCATGTCAGCAATACATCTTTTTCAATGTCCTTTTTCTCTTGAGAGATCCTGGGGTTGTTTTTTTTTTGCGGGGGGGGGGGG
>NW_025999891.1:3361797-3447791 GCF_001458135.2 Marmota marmota marmota | reverse complement strand
CCTGCGCCCCCCCCACCCCCACACACAAAAGAAGGCAGGCAGCAGGAAAGAGGAAAAGGAAAAACTCCTGTTTGAAATGGGAACACAGGTACTGAAATAAAGGGGTCAGAAATCAGAATGTGAACTAACTCTTAATATAAATGAGGCCTGCTAGTGATCCTTACTAATACACTGAATATCAGGAAACCAATTATTAATATCTTTTTACAGTTAATACACTCCTGGTTTTATTCATGGAAATGGTGACTAAGAAAAAAATTAAATGACAACTTAATGCAGTAAGTCTTTAATTATACTTATAGTCCTCATTAACCTTGACAACTCACCAACTGAACAAAAAAAATCACCTCCTTAGTAATATAGGTCTAACTAGAACTGCATAAATAGGATATGTTGTGTAAGAGGAAGGTAGGATTTCATGAGAGAAGCACTCAGTCATCTGAATTTCCCCTGCAATTTGCTGAAAATCAGCATCACACATTGTCAATTTACAGACAGAAGCTTCCCAGCTATGCAGTCTTTTAAGCACTTATTGTTTTTAATTGACTGTTTCTCCACTGTCTTATTCTCTCTGGCAGCATTCTTGCTTTTCCCGAAGGTTCCCACAAGTCTTTCCCTCCCATTGTGCACAAATCTTATGAAGATCTCTCCTTGATCTTTGAAATTTATATCCTAAGGTAATTTCAGAAAATATTTATTACTTATGCTCTAAATCCTAAGAAAAAAATTACTGATGTACCCCCTCCCTAAAGGGGGAAAAACAAATAAACAAAATAAAGGTATTGTGTCCATCTACAACTGATTAAAAGTTTTAAGAGAAAAGAAAGTGCTATAATCAACTTTATAAAGAATAATTTTGAAAATATCCATCCTCATTGTCATTAAATATTTTTTCTTAAGAAACTAGCATAGTCCTTGCAGTTATATGTGTAAATTAAAAAGACCTGTGAAAGATACTAGCAAATCCTCAAAAATATGATTCTGGGAAGCAAAGGTAAATATAAAAAGGCATACCCAGACAATATCCTGGTCAGTAAATACCCTCTCTGAGTACCTACCATGAAATAGCTACAACTTGCTTAATTTCCTAAAAAAACATCTCCTGATCAATGCCTTGAATACTTCCATGAAATGAAGGCTACCAAGAAATTGTAAAATGATGGAGCTGGAGATGTAGGTCAGCGGTAGAGTGCTTGCCTAGCATGTGTGAGGCACTAGGTTTGATCATCAGCACCACAGAAAAACAAATAAACAAAATAAAGGTATTGTGTCCATCTACAACTAAAAAAATATTTTAAAAAGAGATGGTAAAATGAAACATTACATAATTAGAGTCAACTGAAAATATGGGATAAAATAGGTATGCTGCAGATTAAGACAAAAACCCTCTCAAACCATTAGAGATGACGCACAAAATGCTTTCATGCTATATTTTCTGCAAGATCCAAGAAATCTACAACAAGATAAACTAAACCTTGCAGAAGAAAATCAAGAGTGGCTTTCAGGTGTGTCTATGTACATGATGTAAACACATGGGCACATTCAATATTAGTGTGAAGTGCTTCCAGACGCTGCAATGAACTGGATTTCATTTTTACAGTGATAATTATCAATTTTAATACATTTGAGGAGTCACAGAATTGAATACTTGGGATGCACAATTCACTGGAAAGTAAGCAATCATTAATAGACAGTTAACAATTATGAAGGCTATGAAAACATTCAAATCTGATCTTTGGCCTTTAGAATAACTCCACTGCATAGATAACTTTAAATAATTAATCAATGAAATGTTCATAAATACTTCATTCTTGACCTATATAAGTGAAGAGTTTAAAATAGTTTCACATGAGTAAAACATAAAAACTATTTTTAAATATTTCTCCAGTAAAGTCAAAATCCTTTTTAAACTACTGTATTTTACATGCACTAATCCTATGACATTTCAATACCAGGGAGCTTGGGCAAGTAATTTAAAAGACACAGTTCTTGCCCTCATATTGATTAAAATCAAGACCAGATGACAATAACAGTTATATGAATAGTTAAGAGACAAAACAAATATAAACTGAATGTAAACTAAAGGGTAGATCACAGGTTGTAAACATCCACTTTTTATGCTTCTTTCTTTAAAAAATTACTGTGAGAAAAGTAAGATCTGTTTCTATATAACTCTTTTAACACTTTGATTACTTCAAATGAATCCATGACAGAAAGACGGGATATGATCCTTTAGACCCACCTGTCCATTCATTCAAGATATCTGTATGTGTGTGTGTATGTGTCGGGGGGTACAAGGGTTTGAACCCAGGGCTTCTCACATGCTAGACAAGCACCCTACCATCAAAAGACATGTATGTTTCTAGGCACTATGCTAGGTGTTGGGGATAAAACAGATGCAGGCCCTGCTTAAGTGTGATGAAGGAGATAAGCAAATAATTACATAGCAAAAGTAAAACTGCAACTACAAATAGCTGAAATACAATTAACTGGTACTTACTATACATACACACAGACAGCATAAGAACTGGGACCCTGGTGGTATGTACCATCTGTGGTTAAATCCCTGAAAATATTCCTCCAGGCTTCCTTTCATTCCTCATTACTGGCTTACTGAATTAAAAAAAAAAAATTTAAACAAAATATTTCCATTGAATTTATGATATAAAAAGGTTTGTCCTGGAGACTACCTAAAATAGAAGCCATTATTGTAGATTTTGGGTTTTAATTTATAAAGAAACCTATTGGAGGGGCTGGGGTTGTGGCTCAGTGGTAGAGTGCTCACCTAGCATGCATGAGGCACTGGGTTCGATCATCAGCACCACATAAAAAATAAAATATTCTGTCCACCTAAAACTAAAAAATAAAATTTTTTAAAAAGAAATCTATTGGGAAATTAGATGTGTATACATACATACATACACACACACACACATACACACACACACACAAATAAAGGAATTCAATACGTAAGAAACACAGATTAGATTGAACTCAGCTTTCTTGCTGTCTTTCTCTTCCCTTAGGTCCTTGGACTTTGCACCAGTTTCTGCCTTTGCTACTTAGGGGAATAATCAACCATAAGAACTTCAGAACTTCTATTTGTCTTTTTCTATATATTGTCTACAAGGCATCTAAAAAAGTTCACTCAGAATTCCAAATCATTTCAAGTTATTCTTAGAACCATATCCCCAAAAAATGCCTTTATTTTGAAACTCTTTCAAGGACTTGATTCCTGGTTTTCAGGAAGAAAATCTTGCAAAACTCAGTCTCTGATCTCCCTCAACTGGGTACAAGCTTCCCTTTTCTTGTTGTTCTCACAGATATCTTACTTCTTGTATTATAATCATGTACACTCACATCTTATCCTAATAGGTAGTCTACAAATATCTACTGAATGGGTGAATTACTGGAGCAAAAAATTACAGAAAAAAAGTTTTTAAGTAAGAAAAGGAAAAATGAGTTTGGGTTTTAAATAATGAAAAACCATGGAGGAAGGAAATTTCTTATACATTGGCGTTTTTAAAGACAAAAACAAAAAAACACCACAACCACTGGAGGCACTATTAAGAAATAAAAGGATATTTAAATGTATTATAACCTAATAAACTTTGGAATTCATGGCCATATAAAACTGAAGGCTGGGCATGCTGGCACATGCCTATAATCCCATACTACTTGGGAGGCTGAGGCAGGAGGATTACAAACTCCAGGTTAGCTGGGAAATTTGGTCAGCCCAATATAAAAAGGAAGGACTGGGAGACTGGGGTTGTGGCTCAGTGGTGGAGCGCTCACCTAGCATATATGGGGCACTGGGTTTGATCCTCAGCACTACATATGAATGAATGAATAAATACATAAATAAATAAAAATATAATGAATTTTTTTTTTTTAAAAAAAGGAAGGAGTGGGTATGCAGCCCAATGGTAGAATGTTTGCCTAGCATGCCCAAGGCCCTGATCCAATCCCCAGAATGTAAAAAAACAAAACTAGAAACAAGTTAACAATAACCAGGGTTAATTTTGTAAAAACAAAAATCACCAATGCTCTGACATTCAATGCATTTTGTTCTGTGAATTAAAAAATGCTGGAAACTCCTTATGCAGTACCTCACTCCCTTTAATATTCCCAGTGACATGTGGCCTACTAGTCACCCAAGACTGGCATTTAGTTTAAAAAGTATTACAGTTCCTTGGCTTCATTAAACATATCTTAAGTGGTATATATTACTAGATATAGAAAGCTTTTGTTAAAAAACCACATAATTATTGAAAAAAAACTGTATTTTTTTTTTGGATCCTCATTTTCTATAACCTTTATTTTCACAAAAGCACCTTGATTGGACAGTATACAGCTCTTGGCTTTGGAAAAAAATCAACCTTACTCTGCCTCTGCCTGAAGATCACAGTGGAACCTAAGATTGACCACATTTATCATTAATAAAATAGAGTAATCTTGACTATTTAATACAATTGCAAAGTGACTGCAACTACACTTGCTGTTGTGTTGGTATTAATGATGAGCAGAAACTTTTGCTCACAAAAATCTAAGAATTTGGAGGGAAACCAGAGAGCCTGATATTTTTTTCCTCAAAAGACAATTTCCTCCAGGTTGCCTTTGAAACTTAAAGTACGTAGTACAATTTTGAGAAAATGAAATACTTCAGTTCTACTCCAATGAAGACTAAAATGAAAAACATTTTCTATAGAAATGAAAAGTAGATTAGGTATAATTATTAAATTTATGCATTATAGAAAATAATGCTTTCTGTGAAGGTAGCATTGCTTTATTCAGACATGTTTGAGGAATTTCACATAATATAATCAAACAAACAATAGTTTCATATTAAAAAGAGGCATTAGGAATATTAACCTTATCACAGTTTAAAAAAATAAAATACAGGTGCATTTTGAGCACCTATTTTCTATTATAAAGTAACAGAATTTCCAGAGCAACAGAAAAGTAAGCACACCCCACTCAGGCTCTGATACTTTGCACTAAGCCAGTGCCCCTCTGTGTGGATGCCTTTCTTACATTTTTTATGCTCTAACACCTCCTCTCCCACAGGGGTCCCATCCTCACCCTGCTCAGGCTTTCACATCCAGCTTCAGGGTACTTCCCCATGTGAATGCCCTTCTCACCCCAGTTGAATTCCAGTATCCCAGTCTGGGCCACAGACACCTATCCTTCTTAGTTCTATCTAGTGGCTTTTGAATTAAATTGTTAGAGAAGGAGAAAGAAGGGTGTCTTTTTTTTTTAATTGCTTTAATTTCAAATACAAGTAAAAACAACCACGATTATATAACAAATATTTTACTGAGCTTCAACGATGTGTAAAGCTCTATAACAGGTCCAGGGGAACTATATTGCCCTTTAAGAGCTTTTTTCCTCACTGAGGAATGCACAATTACCTGTACTATGACTCATGTTTTTCAGTCTCAAGTAGTTAAAAAAAAAAAACTACCTTAAATAGTTTAAACAATAAGGAAAAGCATAAAGTTACATAATAAAAGGAAATTCAGTGTCTGAACCTATCAAGGATACAGTTTTTCTCATCTTTCTGCTTTGCCAGGTTAATATGGCTCCAAGATGATGGCCAGAGTCAAGACTGATTACATATATACCCAACAACAGCTGAGGAAAACAGATCTTCACTTTTTTTTTTTTAAGTACAAGGAAAATTATCTGAGAAGTCTGCCCCCACCTCCAAGCATACTTTTTCATCTCACTGTCCTTAACTGGATCATGTTTCATACCCAAATCAAGCTATGACAATGGGACTATACTCCCTGGCTGACTGGGTCTAATCAGGACTCATGGGCTGGGACTGGTCTAATCTTCCTTGAGTTATGTAGCTACAGGGAAGAAATGGAGACCTATCTGAACAAAACAGAAGTTCCTATTAGGAATGGTGGAAGAACATGATTCAATCAGCTGTGTCTGCTACAGACAATTGTATCTGTAGTATAGTTGTATACTCTACAAGTTTAATTTATATATAATGAAAATTTGTTGGTTTTGCCTGCCCCATCAATTCCTTTTCTGATGATGACAATTATACTCTTATTTTCTTTCAGGGAACCATACTTTTCTGTTCTCCTACTGGAACTACTGAAGCAAAGGTATCTTGCCGGGCATGGTGACAATCTCAGCTACTGGGGAGACTGGAGCAGGAAGATCAAAAGTTCAAGGACAGATTTAGCAACTTAGACACGATCACAACATTAAAAAAAAAAAAAAAAAGCCAGACCTGGGTACGATGTAGCTCAGGAGTAAAACATCCCTGTGGTTCTCTCCCCAGTAACCCAAACACCACACACACACACACACACACACACACACACACACACACACACGGTATCATTATATTAGGGTGAGTAAGCTGGTAAAAATAAATACAGAAAGGACTGTAAATGGCTGTTTTCTTTGCTTCGTAGGGAGGGTCCCCACAAAAATAAAACCAACACAGATAAAAAGAAAAGGTATGTGGTGAAGAGAGATTCTCCTTATGAAATAATCTGATGCCCTAAATCCAATTATATCTTAAATTTAACTTCCAAAATAACCTTTATTTTTCTATTTGGTCAGTTTCTATTAACCAAGAGTTCTGATAAACACATTATGTACCACAACTCCCCATTCTCCCAAGGAGAGAGAGGTAAGAAGAAAAATGTTTATTTCCATATAACAGGTATAGAAAGGTAAACTCCAAAGATTAAATGACAAATAACTAGAGTGTGCTCTGCCCATAAGAATATGTTGTCCCTCATTATAAACTATAATTATTATAATAATTATATAAATATTTGGCAAACTATTCCCTGAAATTCCATGAAAAAAATTTATATATTGCCTATAAGTCGAGGATTGGGATGGATGGAGGGATAGAAGAGATGTTGTTTTATATGACATGAATAAATGGCAATGGCACTAATACTCTAATTCAGCTCAAACAGGATGTTCATGTTCGCAGAGCTTACTACTACTTATATTAAATATCAACTTTGCAGACTCTAAGCATATTCCTTGATGTAAGTTATCAATCAAGGGCTTTGTCCACTTTAAGGCTTCAATACTGATACATTATGTGGCTACAAATCAGGTTTTTGTTCAACTTGTCCTTGAACCCTTTCCTCCTACTTGTCTAGTTTCTCTAATTTTGACTAGTAAGACCTGCTTTAGGAGGTGCCATCATTATCCTGCCCACATAAGAGGAACTGTAATGGTCAAGTCTAAAGTGCTTACATACCTACCATTATAGACTTTGTCCTGCCAAATGATATGGAATAAGACAATTATAATTTGGTCAGAGGTGACAGTTCAAAAAGTAGGTTTAGTTCCTGTATGTTAAGTCAGAAACATTACTGCTTGCCTATAGCTTATTACTGAAGCAGAACAACTATGTATACTAAAATATATATATACTAAAATATTGTCTCATCCTGTGTTTAGATGTTTTACTAAAATATTTTTCACCTAAAATATTTAGAAAATTTTAATATAGAAAAATCTATTCTACACATAATTGGTCAGATGGACTATAATAACATACAGCATCAAAATCTCAGTAGCTTAAAATAACAGTAGTTTCTCATTTATGTTACATATCCATCCTAGGGTGGTGGAGAATCACCTCCATGTTGTCCTCTCTTTAGACTGGTTTCTATGGCAGGGAGAATTGAATCTAATGAATCATGCTTCAGTTCTTAAGACTTAAAGCCTTCCAATTAGCAATGACAAATATCATTTATATATCATTTGCCATTACATGACTATTTCCAATTTCCAAGGAAGTATAATACTACCAGTATGTAAGAGAAAGAGAACCAGAAATATTGGCAAACACAAATGGCTACCACAATCACAAAAATACTGTTATTTAATATACTTTCAGTTAGAAACAATCTGACTTATGAAGAACAAAAAAGGTTTAAGTTTCACACAGTTAAATTCAGGGAGAATTAAAAAATGCAATGATATTATTAAGACTCCTCCCCCCCTATGCCCACCCCTTGCTTTTTTCTTATTCTCAGGCAGACTGTCTCCACCAACCATTCTAAGTATATAAAATCAAAGCCCGGGGTGGGGCGGGGTGTGGGGGGGATCAAGGGGCTGGAGTACAGGCTCAGTGGTAGAGTGCTTGCCTGGCAGGTGTGAGGCCCTGGGTTTGTTCCTTAGCACCACGAATAAATAAAATAAAAGATCCATTGACAACTAAAATATATATATTTTTTAAATCAATCCTTTTGCCGGGTGCAGGGGCACATGCCTGTAATCCCAGAGGCTGGAGACGCTGAGGCAGGACTGTGAGTTCAAAGCCGGCCTCAGCAAAAGCCTGGTGCTAAGCAACTCAGTGAGACCCTGTCTCTAAATAAAATTCAAAATCAGACTGGGGATGTGGCTCAGTGGTTGAGTGCCCCTGAGTTCAATCTGTGGTACAAAAAAAAAAAAAAAAAATCAATCCTTTCTACTTCTAACATCTATATCAATATAACAGATTGATTCTGTTTGGATCATGCACCACCATGGTATCTGGGGAAAAGTAGTACTTTGACCAATTTGACATAAATTTATGGGGATATGATCATTTAATGATAGAAAAGCAAAGCCTAATGATTTTTTGCCCCACCAGAACCATATGGAGTAATGCAGACAGAGATCCCAAAAGGAAAAGATATATACCATACCAACAAAAAACTATCCATCCAAAGAACTCCATTTTTTTCATTTTCTACATCATTTCTCTCAACACTGATGACATGTGTGAGACTAAATTCTATAAATATAAAATCACATGGTATTGGCTTTCATGATAAAAATTTAATTATTGTTGATATTAAGCCAGAACAGTTGTAAAAACACATACTAGGGAACACATATGGGTAAATCCTGGGCAAATTTTCCTAAGTTTTTCTACATAGATCACTTCTGAGTACAAATTCAAGCAATTTAAAGGAAATTCCCCTTTATAGAATTAATGCAATGCATGATTTTTGAGATTCTATATGAATGATAACAAGACAACATGATTACTAGGCTTCTCACAGTAAGAGAAGTGACTTTCCAAAGTCACAGACAATATGTAGTAGTGCTAGCATTTGAATTTGGGTCTAATTCTTTCCTTGCAGAGGAAATAAATGATAACAGGCATCAAACTATTAGCTTACAAGGATAGTGATTTTTGGTTTTGTTAACAGATGCATCTTAAGCAACTAGAAAAGTGCGTGGCACATATTAAGTGGCTCATGAAGAATTCCTTTTTCTTGGGCTGGGGTTGCAGTTCAGTGGTAGAGCGCTTGCCTAGCATGTGTGAGATGCTGGGTTTGATTCTAAGCACCACACATAAAGAAAGACAGATCCATCGACAACTAAAAATATGTATATTTTTTAAAAAAATAATTCCTTTTTCAATTATAGGTATAGTCAACAGAAACAAAATGAACTTGGTTTTCCCATTGTCATTTCTTCTAAAATTTGGAATTTATACAGGAATAAAATGTTCATTTTCTAGAAAGTTCCAAGTGACACACATTGTGACCTAACACAATCAACGGCACAGCTTTTTAGAGCTGGGCAGGGCAAACACTGAAACAAATGAAAGAAATAATATAGATTAAAAAATAAGGAATGAATGACTACAGAAAATAAAAACCCAACATAGCTACAACATACTAATATGTACATGGTANTTAATTGTTGACAGTATTTGAAATGTTAATAATGTCTAACCAAAACTGCTTTTCCAAAATAGATTGTTCTAGCTTCATAAGAGATTTAAATACTATTGATTTCCTCATTCAGCAAGATGTAATTCTAGGCCTGGAAACTGGGATCTTCTGATTTAATATCTTCTAAGGAATTAGTACGCAGAAGATGTGTTTTCTCTTCCTCTTTTGAATTTACATCACTTGCTTACAAGGATTTTAACTACCTGACTTTTGTTATCTTTAACCTGTCCTCTAAATTATACATTTTTGCCATAAGTTCATTTTGTGAAACTAGGAAGAGGGACAAAAGCATATCCTTTTTCTGTAATAGTCCTGGGGAGGGGATCTTATAACAATAGAAGAGAGGTCAATAGAGTAGAGAAAGGGGATTGAGAGAAAGGAGAGGAGGGGATGGAGAAGTACTAGGGAATGCATTCTACCAAACTGAGTTATTTGCATGTATGAATACATGACAATGAATCCTGCTTATATGTATAATTTTAATGTATTAATTAAAATAATAATGATAATAGAAGGAAGGAAAATCAGTAGGGTATTAGGGGATCAGAGAAGGTCTAGGAGGAGAGGGAAAGGAAAGGTATTGGCGAATGTGCATGTACAAATGTGTCATTATGAATCCCACTATTATGTATAATTATAATGCACACTCAAGAAAAAGTCCTGGGGAGTTTTGAGTGGGTGACAGTCTATTCTAAAAGTTCACAGATTCTGCCCAGAGAGTCTGTTTTGTGTTTAACTTTGCACTGTAGCTTAAGAACATAAGAGGGCTGAATTTTAAAGAAAATGATACTGCCAAGTGCTATGAAAAGGAAAAATTTAGTGTCTTATGGAGTCAGAGTTCATTGTAGTCAAGTTCATTTACTGAATTTACTAAAGACTTCTTGTGGTGATATAGTTCGCAGATGATGAGTATTTCATTTTTAAAAATACAAGTGAGCTTTGATCTTTTTCTTTCTCTTGTCCAGAATGATGGCTCTACCTACATCATTGCCTTTTCCGTTACTTAGCACTCAAGACCCCAAAGCATTGGCTAAATTGTTTGGGCTGTGAGGAGAGTGTTAGGTGAGAAAGAAATTGACTAAGTTGCTTAAATTGTTGAGGCTGGCCTCAAACTTGGGATCCTAATGCCTCTGCCACCCAAGTCACCGGAATTGCAGGTGTATGCCACTATGCCTGACTAGATTCAAATTTTAAGGACATATTGGGAGATATTGGCTGAATTCATAATTTTAATGAATTATTGGGAGATAATAGAAATTATAGGAGATAGGACCTAGTTTGTAGGGTGGGTCCTTGTGGGGTTTGTCCTTGGAAATTATATCTTGTCTACACCCTGTTCTTTTTCTTTCTACTTCTAACATCTATATCAATATAACAGATTGATTCTGTTTGGATCATGCACCACCATGGTATCTGGGGAAAAGTAGTACTTTGACCAATTTGACATAAATTTATGGGGATATGATCATTTAATGATAGAAAAGCAAAGCCTAATGATTTTTTGCCCCACCAGAACCATATGGAGTAATGCAGACAGAGATCCCAAAAGGAAAAGATATATACCATACCAACAAAAAACTATCCATCCAAAGAACTCCATTTTTTTCATTTTCTACATCATTTCTCTCAACACTGATGACATGTGTGAGACTAAATTCTATAAATATAAAATCACATGGTATTGGCTTTCATGATAAAAATTTAATTATTGTTGATATTAAGCCAGAACAGTTGTAAAAACACATACTAGGGAACACATATGGGTAAATCCTGGGCAAATTTTCCTAAGTTTTTCTACATAGATCACTTCTGAGTACAAATTCAAGCAATTTAAAGGAAATTCCCCTTTATAGAATTAATGCAATGCATGATTTTTGAGATTCTATATGAATGATAACAAGACAACATGATTACTAGGCTTCTCACAGTAAGAGAAGTGACTTTCCAAAGTCACAGACAATATGTAGTAGTGCTAGCATTTGAATTTGGGTCTAATTCTTTCCTTGCAGAGGAAATAAATGATAACAGGCATCAAACTATTAGCTTACAAGGATAGTGATTTTTGGTTTTGTTAACAGATGCATCTTAAGCAACTAGAAAAGTGCGTGGCACATATTAAGTGGCTCATGAAGAATTCCTTTTTCTTGGGCTGGGGTTGCAGTTCAGTGGTAGAGCGCTTGCCTAGCATGTGTGAGATGCTGGGTTTGATTCTAAGCACCACACATAAAGAAAGACAGATCCATCGACAACTAAAAATATGTATATTTTTTAAAAAAATAATTCCTTTTTCAATTATAGGTATAGTCAACAGAAACAAAATGAACTTGGTTTTCCCATTGTCATTTCTTCTAAAATTTGGAATTTATACAGGAATAAAATGTTCATTTTCTAGAAAGTTCCAAGTGACACACATTGTGACCTAACACAATCAACGGCACAGCTTTTTAGAGCTGGGCAGGGCAAACACTGAAACAAATGAAAGAAATAATATAGATTAAAAAATAAGGAATGAATGACTACAGAAAATAAAAACCCAACATAGCTACAACATACTAATATGTACATGGTATGTATATTGGTCAGTTTTTTGTTGCTGTGACAAATAACCTGAGAAAATAACTTAAAGGAGGAAAGATTTATTTTGGCCCACAGGTTTCAATCCATTGTCAGCTGGCTCCAAGGTAGAAACATAGCAGAAGGGCATGGCAGAAGAAAGCTGCTCACCTTCATGACAGCAGGGAAGTAGAAAGAAAAAGAACAGGGTGTAGACAAGATATAATTTCCAAGGACAAACCCCACAAGGACCCACCCTACAAACTAGGTCCTATCTCCTATAATTTCTATTATCTCCCAATAATTCATTAAAATTATGAATTCAGCCAATATCTCCCAATATGTCCTTAAAATTTGAATCTAGTCAGGCATAGTGGCATACACCTGCAATTCCGGTGACTTGGGTGGCAGAGGCATTAGGATCCCAAGTTTGAGGCCAGCCTCAACAATTTAAGCAACTTAGTCAATTTCTTTCTCACCTAACACTCTCCTCACAGCCCAAACAATTTAGCCAATGCTTTGGGGTCTTGAGTGCTAAGTAACGGAAAAGGCAATGATGTAGGTAGAGCCATCATTCTGGACAAGAGAAAGAAAAAGATCAAAGCTCACTTGTATTTTTAAAAATGAAATACTCATCATCTGCGAACTATATCACCACAAGAAGTCTTTAGTAAATTCAGTAAATGAACTTGACTACAATGAACTCTGACTCCATAAGACACTAAATTTTTCCTTTTCATAGCACTTGGCAGTATCATTTTCTTTAAAATTCAGCCCTCTTATGTTCTTAAGCTACAGTGCAAAGTTAAACACAAAACAGACTCTCTGGGCAGAATCTGTGAACTTTTAGAATAGACTGTCACCCACTCAAAACTCCCCAGGACTTTTTCTTGAGTGTGCATTATAATTATACATAATAGTGGGATTCATAATGACACATTTGTACATGCACATTCGCCAATACCTTTCCTTTCCCTCTCCTCCTAGACCTTCTCTGATCCCCTAATACCCTACTGATTTTCCTTCCTTCTATTATCATTATTATTTTAATTAATACATTAAAATTATACATATAAGCAGGATTCATTGTCATGTATTCATACATGCAAATAACTCAGTTTGGTAGAATGCATTCCCTAGTACTTCTCCATCCCCTCCTCTCCTTTCTCTCAATCCCCTTTCTCTACTCTATTGACCTCTCTTCTATTGTTATAAGATCCCCTCCCCAGGACTATTACAGAAAAAGGATATGCTTTTGTCCCTCTTCCTAGTTTCACAAAATGAACTTATGGCAAAAATGTATAATTTAGAGGACAGGTTAAAGATAACAAAAGTCAGGTAGTTAAAATCCTTGTAAGCAAGTGATGTAAATTCAAAAGAGGAAGAGAAAACACATCTTCTGCGTACTAATTCCTTAGAAGATATTAAATCAGAAGATCCCAGTTTCCAGGCCTAGAATTACATCTTGCTGAATGAGGAAATCAATAGTATTTAAATCTCTTATGAAGCTAGAACAATCTATTTTGGAAAAGCAGTTTTGGTTAGACATTATTAACATTTCAAATACTGTCAACAATTAACCTTGATCAACCTGAAGCTTTGCTCAGCAGTATAATTACACACATTAGATACCTAGTATTGTGGGAAACAAAGAGATAGACGTTTCCAAGCAACTAACTACATTCTAACAAATTTCCTGCAAGCAACAGCAACAGTTTCATTGGTATTTATTAAAAAAAAAAAAAAAAAAAACAGCTTCAAAGCAAAACCACAGCTAGGGTTAAAGAAAGCAACTCTTCCTTAGCTTCCATTTCCATCTCCAAATGACATTTGTAGAATTAAACTATGAGGCGCAATTCCTAAAGTCCAATAGTGGTGGCTAGACAAGTCCATATGTGACCAATGGATGGAATGCTATTCCATCCAGCCTCAAAGAGTTCCAGAGGACTATCTGAACCCTTCATAAGATTGTTGGACTGTAACAGTGATTAACATTTTTAAAGGTTTATACAATGTTGACACAGGCATTATTTAATGAATTGTCACAATTACCCTAAAAGGCAGGTATACTACTTATTATTTCCATTCTTTGGACAAAGAAATTTGGACTAAGAGAAAGAAAGTAATTTATCCAGGGTCACACATTCTTGACCAGCACACCATACTCCCTTTCTGTCAACTTCCCTTTTATTAAGCAAACTAAATCAAATCACAGGAATATGAAGTCCCAAATATTAATGGCAGAGAGAGAGAGAGAGAGAGAGAGAGAGAGAGGAAGCTAGCCAGCCAGCCCATTCTCCATAGTAAAGCCAGTGAGACCTTTTTTTTTAAAAAAAAAAAAAAAAAAAAAGTCAACCTGGTCAATCCCCAACCAAGTGGCTTCTTATTGTCAAAGGAATAAAGATCAAGATACTTAATTTAGCTCTTTGGAGTCTGCACTTATATGGCCTTTGTTGACTTTACCAGCACCATTTTGAGTTATTTTGCCCCTTACTTTCTGTGTTCTAGTCTCATTGGCTTTCCTTCTGTTCCTTGAATGCAGTTTATTGACCTTTAAGTTTTACCTTCCCCACTCTCCTCACCTGACTTTTCCCTGATTGATTCTGACTCATCATTCAGCGTACAACTCAAAATATTAGTTCCCCAAGGAAGCTTTCTCTTGACCACTAACCCTTACATTTCTCCTCCTCCAAAGTGAGTTAGGTCCCTGCTAGCAGTATTCTCATAGTATTGTGTGCTTTTGACTTTGCAGAATTTATCATAATTTTTAAATTTACTGCAAAATTAGCTGTTTAATGCCATCTTTCTCCATTAGTTCTTAAGTTTCAAAGGGCAGAACCATGTTTGTCATGCAACATTATATCCCTAGCAACTAGTACAGTGTCTAGCACATAGGAAGTACCCTGTACACATTTGTTAAAAGAAAAAATGAGTTAAAGGTAACCATATACACAAGATGTAGAAACTAAACTATGGTCATTCCCTAAGACATAGGCATCTGGTAAGAAAATGTGAATACAGTCAATGAAGGAAGTGCCCAGGCCAGTTCTGCTCTGCTTTTGGTATTATGCCTGATGCAAATGCTCCAGTTTAATTAGTTCAAGGTACAGCTATAGAACCAGACCAGTGGAAAACACAAAAAAGAAAGGAAATGAAACAGTAGTACTTAATGAGAGATGGAGACTAATCATTTGTCCTGAACATAACTTTGCATGATAGAATTTAAAATATTACTACAAAGCAATATCACACTTGATTAATGTTACAGTGGATTTTAATCTATATTTTCTTCTTCTATGGAGTTCACAACAGGAAGGACCATAAATTCTGAATGCCAGAGTTGCTTAAAATAGTCCTGGCTGTTCTGAAGCTTACCCTTAAGGCATCTAAAAATGGCCCAGGTGTGAGTCTGCTATTGTTAAATAAATTTCTTGAGAAGGAAAAAAAAGCAGGTGTATATGTATAAAAAAAATTGGAAAGAAATTGCCTCTGGGGATTACTAAACATTTCCACAGACAAACTATGATAACCAGTTCCCAGACTTCACAGTAACCTATAGATTCAAGCTCATGTGGTGGAGAAAAAGGTAGAGAAATATGTGTGACAAAAGCCTCTTCTCTCCAGAATTAACTTAGGGCAAATACAGCATTTTCTGTTCTCCCATCCTTAAAACTGTGAGTAAGAGATTCTAAGTTATACCTAAGGCCCCAGAGAATCCTAGATTACTTTATTATTAAAAATCTACAGTGAATTTTTAAAAAATTGACTCTAAAATATAAATATCAAACTATCCAAAGGCCCTTCATATTCTCACTACCTGAAACTGGTTTTTTTTTTTTTTTTAAATATTTATTTATTTATTTTTTTAGTTTTCGGCAGGCACAACATCTTTGTTTGTATGTGGTGCTGAGGATCGAACCCGGGCCTCACGCATGCCAGGCGAGCGCGCTACCGCTTGAGCCACATCCCCAGCCCCCTGAAACTGTTTTTATTTAAGGCCTCTTGTTTATTATAAAAACTACCTTTTACCATGTGTTGAAAATCTTTTCCCAATTTGTTGTTTTTTTTTTTTTTTACTTTGTCTATACAATTTTTTTGGGGGGGGGGTACCAGGGATTGAACCCAGGGGCACTTTACCAACTGAATCATATAACCAGTGCCTTTTAAAAAAAAAAAAAAAAATTTCATTCAGAAACAGGGTCTCACTGAGTTGCTTTGAGCCTCACTAACTTGCTGAGGCTGGCTTTGAAGTTGGGATCCTCCTGCCTCAGCCTCCCAAGCCACTGGGATTATAGGCATGTACCACTGCGCCTTGCTACAATCTTTTATTAATGTAGAATTTTTTGACTTCAGATACTTCAATTTATCAATATTTTCTTTGGTGTTTTCTGGGTTTTGTGTCACATTTTTAAAAGTTATCTATTCTAAGACAATTTACAATTTTTCTCCTCTGTGTTCCTCCTTACAGTGTCAATTTTTTTTTTTACATTAAACTGATTCATCTGTAATTTATTTTGTGAAGTAGAGATGCAACTTTACTTTTCCCATTTATTTGCATTTTTCACTTAATGTTTCATATACAATTTCTCATGAAACTATAGCTTTTTATAGTTTTAAAGTTACAATTTTAATGGCTTCATTGAGTTAATATTACCATATTTATTTGACCATTTCCTCCCCCTGTTACTAAACATATTCAGGGAAACTTTGGCATATATACACAATGGAACATTATTCAGCATTAAAAGAGAATAAAATCATGGCATTTGCTGGTAAATGGATGAAGTTGGAGAATATAATGCTAAGTGAAGCAAGCCAATCCCAAAAAATCAAAGGCTGAATGTTTTCTTTGATATGAGGATGCCGACTCATAATGGCAACAGTCGGGGAGCATGGGAGGAATGGAGGAACTTTAGATAGGGCAAAGGGGATGGAGGGGAAAGGAGGGGTAACGGGGTAGGAATGATGGTGGAATGACTGAGACATCATTACCCTAAGTACATGTATGAAGACATGAATGGTATGAAAATACTTTGTGTACAATCAGTGACTTGAAAAATTGTGCTTATGTGTGTAATATGACATGAATTACATTCTGCCATCATGTATAACAAATTAGAATAAATAATTTAATAATAAAAAAACAAAAAAAAATTTAAAAATTAGATTTCTGGAGGCTGGGGTTATGGCTCAGTGGTAAAGCCCTCGCCTTGCACATGCAAGGCACTGGGTTCGATCCTCAGCACCACATAAAAATAAATAAATAAAATAAAGGTATTCTGTCCAATTACAATTAAGAAAAAAAATTTTTTTTTAAATTAGATTTCTGGATTAAAGGATTTGAACATTATTATAACTTTTCACTAAACTGTAAGATTTCCAGGATCAAACTAATTTACAATCTTCACCAATAAAATTATTAAGTAATATGCTTATATAAATATGATACATGAATCCTCTCCAGTTTATTCTAGGCATTATTCAAGTCTAGAGAACTGGGCTCATAATCCAGAGTCAGAAAACCTGTATTACATGTCCACAGAATCTGACCAACCTAAGAACTGCTGTTATTTCCTGGAGGAAAAAGAATATGTGAATAGATTTTTTTATGGAACAAAGGGTAGTTCAGAGGTACTCTTCTGGAAAACCCTAAAAAAGTAATAGCCTAACAAAGTCTTGCAATGGAGTCGGAAGAAGAACATAGCAATTAAATTCAAGACTGTATTTCACTGTTTCTTTCCCAAGGGTAGAATTTCCCTTTGTCCCCACATTCTTTCCAAGCACCTGGATGTTCTATCCATCACCTAACATAACACCTTGTGGTTAGTTTCTTCCATGAACAGTCTTCTGCTGGGTTCCTGGTTCAGGCCCTGCATGTTAAGTTCAAGTAAGGCCAGGAAATGAGATGTTGATCCAAAGTGGAACTCCAGTTCCTCGCCCATGTATGCCAGGAGGGCACTTTCCCATGCAAATGTACCTAGCCCAGTATCTAGCAGATTTTCTGCTAAGTCTATCATTTGCTGAAATTCATATCCTGTTTGTAGTCTTTTTTGCTGCCTCCAAAGATTCTCTTTAAAAGAACATTTCAAGAGACAGGTTCTTTTGAACGAATTATCTTATTATTATAATTATTATTTATAAACTTTATGATGCCCTTTTGAAAATCTGGTAGTTTCATGGTATGAATACTGATAGGCTCAGAAAGAAGAATCACAGTCTGGGGTGCATTCCAATCATGTGTCTGAGCATAGTGAGCATAGCCTTGAGAATCACACTTGAACTTCATCACTTACTAGAAGTGTGACCCTAAGCAAATCCCTTAATATTCTGAACTAAAGCATTATCTTGTTAGAGAGGTCCTCCTGACCATACTTTATCTAAATGGCCAATCCTTTTTTTTTAAACTTTTTTTTAAGAGAGAGAGAATTTTTTAATATTTATTTTTTTTTTTTTTTAGTTTTCGGCAGACACAACATCTTTGTATGTGGTGCTGAGGATCGAACCCGGGCCACACGCATGCCAGGCGAGCGTGCTACTGCTTGAGCCACATCCCCAGCCCTATCTAAATGGCTACTCTGTCTTGTTATTCTTTATAACTGTTTCCTTACTTATATTTTTCCTAACACTATAAAATTTTATAATTGAATATTTATTTATTATCTGTCTTTCCCAATGGACTACAAATTCCACAAAGGGAAGGTTTGCTTTATTCACCACTAGATATGCCTACACTAGTGCCTACCACAGAGGAGACTCAAATAATTATGGAATTATAGGGATAAATAATACTACTGACATCAGAAATGCAATGTGAGATGATACATGTTAAAAACACTTGGTTCAGGGCCTGGTGTATGGTTGGTACTCAACATATGTTAGCCATTATTTTAGTTATATATAGTTCTCAGCAAGTAGTGGCCTTTTTAATTCAACTTAAGAATTACTACTATTTCCATACCACCAAAGCAAACTTTGAGAAGATATACAAAGGCATTGGGAATGACTTGGAAGATAGGATCTACTGAGATTAAGAATTTATTAAACTCACTGGGCATGGTGGTGCATGCCTATAATCCCAGCAAGTTGGGAGGCTGAGGCAAGAGGATAGCAAGTTCAGCAATTCAATGAAGCTCTAAGCAACTTGGAGAGATCCTGTCTCAAAATAAAAGGGCTGGGGATGTGGTTCAGTGGTTAAGTGCCCTTGTTCAATCACTAGTACAAAAAAAAAAAAAAAAGAATTTATTAAACTTAAACTCTATTACAGCACTTGTCTTAATAAGAGTCATCCCCTGTTCTCTCCACAATCAGCAATTCCTGCTTAATAGCCCTGAAATAACAGCTTCAATGGAAGCACTGAGAAAATGGTAGGTAGGTCTTTGATGAGAGAGATCTGAGAGAGCAAAGCAGGGGTAAGAAAGATTATGCTTGACAGTGACAGTGGCAGCACCCTAGAAATTCATAGGAAAAAGAGCTGGGGATGTGGATGTAGAGAACTGGGCTTATAATCCAGAGGAAGAATGGAGAATTAATCTGTGAAACACCTCACTGATATATCCAATTTCCAGTCACATACACCATCTTACATCCCAAAACATGAAATTTGATTTATTAACCTATCTCTTCCTCTCTACACTTTACCAACAGTCTTTACAATATTCTAAATTCAGTTTTCAGATGCTTCCAATCCTATAATCTTATAATTCCTCCCTAGTAAATTTCTAAGAATCACGATTCTCAACTCTGGCTGCACAACCACCTATAGACCTTTAAAGAACAAAAATGCTGAGCCTCATCCAAGACCTACTAAATGAGAGACCTCCTAAAGTAATACTTCAGTTTATGCATTTTTTAAAAAAGCTTTAAGCCAGAGTTGAAAACCACTATTAAATTTGTCCCTGACCTATAAGCACCAGAATAATAATATTCCATTCAAGGAAAAGCAATCCACCTTAAGGTTAAGAGCTCAAAGTGGAAGTGTCCTGCAAAATCAGCTCTCAATATCAGCAGGGTCACATACCTTAGGCAAGCCTGCTTCCTCACATTTAAACAGGGACTACCAAAAGTATTTACCCTAAAGATTCAACACAAAATTGTATAAAAACTATTGAGCACAATTTCTGTCACATAGTAAGTACTCAATAAGTTGTCTTGCTTGCTCCACCCCTTCTAAAGGCTAAATTTTCCTCCAAGATATTATCTTTAAAATTCTGTAAATTTTATTAATGATAAAAACCTACAAATCCCACCAAATCCTGTTTCCTTTGCTTTCTCAAGCTAAAAGAAGCAGTAAGTATGCCTCAGCTGGTCTTGCCTCTGATTATGGAAGCAAAATAACTTAGTTGGAGCTTTGATTTGGGCAACAGTGCAAATTAGACCAAACACCTGGTTTTTGCCTACAATTGTTTCACTGCACATTCTGAATTATCTAATGCCAGAAGTCTCAAAAATATGACTCTGGTTTGTGAGAAATTAGATACAAATCCAGCACAGGAAAGCATGACATGCCTGAAACATCATTATTTGATTCCAATTTGCAAATCATTGTGCTAGGAGCTATGGGGAATATAAAAGTGAATGAGAACTAATTGGCCTTTCAATAGATTGCCATTTTATGAATTTAAAAAAATATATTTTAGAAGTTACCATGTGTTAGTCATGACATAAGCCAAAATTGGGATGTTGATAAAAAGGAAAGCTGGTCAGGATGCTCACTTTTCTCTTTCCCTCCAGACCTGAAGTATGAATTTAAATGCACCCCCAGACAATAGCAACACTGCCTCAGTTGACACAAGGGCATCTTAAAACTGTCCCAGCTCTCTACTCAATTCAGATAATATTCGAGGCTCCCTAGTGCTTAACATAAATTATCTCATTTATGACGTCTAACAACGAATCCATAGACCAGTATTAGTATCCCCATTTTACACATTTGGAAAGTGAGACTTAGAGAAGTGGAGTTACATAGCCAGTAAGTAGTGGAGCTGGGTTTCTGACTCAGGTTGTCTGAACATTAAGCCAGAGCTCTTTAACTATCTGCATGGTTCTGAGCCCTGATTGAGGAAGTCACAGAGAGTCCTCTTAAGAGCATAGCCTGATGCCCACATCAAAAGCACGCAGTCAAAATGTCAGTAGTTATTCTTGGGCATGGTGGTAGGGAGGGTGTGTGGTGACTGGAAAGGAGGAATAAAATCGGTGGAAGGAGGAACTGATTGGGATAAATAGTAACATTCCATTTCTTAATGTTGATATAGGATATACAATTTCTTGATCTGTATTTGTGAAAACATCAATTTATAAAAATTTATCAAGTAAATAAAAGTGAAAAGTGTAAAATAAGTATGCTATTCTGTATTTATATTTAATTTCAATAAAATATATTATACAAGGTACAAAGTGCTCATTGCTTCTTTTTTCTTTAGCTCCCTAGTAGTGTTCACACAGGCAGTGTAAGTCTTTATATGCTTTCATGAGATTCAGAAATCTTTACCCTTCATTTAGGTAGATTTGGGTCAATTAATTTCCTCTTTTAACGGAAGCCTCACCAAAGAATTTCACTTAATAGAAGTTAAATGTCTTGTACCCTAGTAGTTAAATGCGTAAGTCTACTCTTAAGGTTCTAGTTACTTCACATTTCATCTGCTCTTCAAGAAAATAGATGTTACAAACATTTTGCTGATTGGACCTCTGATTTGGAGGTGCAAAAATTAGCATAGTTAGCTGTGGCTGTGGCTGTGGCTGAGTGGTGGAACACTTGCCTGGCATGTGCGAGGCAAGGGGTTTGATCCTCAGCACCACGTATAAATAAAATAAAGGTCCATCAACAACTAAAACAATTTTTTTTAAAAAAATAGCATAGCTAGAGTTAAAACAGTGTTTCTGAAACTTGATTCACATTAAAAAAATTCTGGGAGCATTTTTAAAATACCAATACCTGGACCCCACTCACAGAGACCCTGATTTAACAGAATGGGGTAAAAGCTTATTATAAGCTTATTATGAAATTATTTTAAAAGGTGACTAGGTGATTCTAACATGCAGCCACAATAAGAACCACTGAATGAAGGCCAATGTTGAAAATAGCATTTACACCCAAGATTAATACAAATTTAATTTCTCCTCAAAATATCATTCAAGACAGTAATATTTATTTTATTGGTACTGGGGATTGAACCCAAGAGTGCTTTACCCTGAGCCACATCCCTGTCTTTTTGTTGTTGTTGTTTTTTGAGACAGAGTCTGACTAAGTTGATGAGGCTGCTTGAACTTGCATCCTCTGCCTCAGCCTCCTGAGTAGCTGGGATTGGTTACAGGCATGTGCCACTGCACCCATAAGTAAGATCTTTAAAAAAGAAAAACAAAATTATTTCTCATAATAATTATTTAAGGATAAAATAGTTGAGCTGTGGTTTCTTACATCTTTTCCTGGAACAAAGGAAAATAAGTTTAATAGCACAAGAGGCTTCCTATCAGTAGAGTCAGATCCCCCTTCAAAGGAAAAAAATATAAATATTTTTCATGGTGAAACTATGTCTGCCACTAACAACACTTTTTCCTGCCTTTTCTAACCACATGTTCTAATGAGCAATCTCTCTACTATGCATCAGAAATGATGCAGAAACAATTTAAACAATGCTGAACTCCTGTGGAACAGTTATTTGCTGTTGACAACTGCCCATTTGAAACCTATAATAAAATTCATCACCTTAGGAACAAATATTCCTTTTTCCCTTTTTATATTTGTGTATGTTGGTTAGAAAAAGTTGTTTCTGCAAGTGATTATGAAAAAAAAGAAATATAAAATACACATGACAGAGCAGAAAGGAAGAGGGTAAATGCAAATTATCAGAACTGGTAGGACATGTTTGCTCTTTGGCCTACATACCAGTCAACCAATTTGTTGTCATTTTTTTATGTAGGTTTATCTTGTTTGTGTTTATAATCTCGAGAGACAGATTTAATGACTATTATGGGTTGAATGTGAGGGATCCCCCAAAAAAGTTCATGTTAGGCAATATGAGAACATTTAGAAGTAAAATGGTTAATTCTGAGAGTTATGATCTAAGCAGTGGTTTGTTTTTGTTTCTTGTATTTTTGTTTTGTTTTTTGTGGTGCTGGGGATCATACCTAGGGCCTCACACATTTCAAGCAAGACCTCTACACATCCCCAGTCTAATAATTTGAATAGACTACTGTACTTGGTGGAAACTGTAGGCAGGTGGAGCATGGCTAGAAAAAGTAGGTCACTGCAGGGCATGGCCTTCGCCTATCTCTATCCCTGTCCCTTCCCCTCTCTTTCTTTGCTCTTTCTTGTTGTCATGAGCTCAGTAGCTATCCTCCACCATGATGTTCTGCCTTACCTCAGGCCCAGAGTAATGGAGTTGACTAACCATGGACTGAATCTCTAAAATCATGAACCCAAAATAAACTTCTTTAAGTTGTTCTTGTCAGATATTTTGGTCATAATGACTAAAAGCTGACTAACACAATGACAACACAGTTTTCCCTTCCTAAATGAAGTTTTTCTTTCACTTAATGTTCTGATCATTCCAAACACTATTCCAAAAACTTAAACACATAAGAAAAACAAGCCTTCTTAAAAGACTCCTGAAAGTTAAAGTCCTTTTCTTTATTTGCTTCTTTATTGGGATACTAAGAACTAAACCCAGGGGCATTCTACCACTGAGCTACTCCCAGTCCTTTTTATTTTCTTTTCATTTTGAGACAGGATCTCACTAAGTTGCTGAGACCGACCTTCTTGCAATTCTTCTGCCTCTGCCTCCTAAATCACTAGGATTACATGCTACTTTTCCCAATCCCTTTAATCTCTAATCCATATGGATTGGCTAGTCCACAACAGTCTTTGAATTAGAACTTGCCCTAATGGTGATAATTTTTAAAAATTCTTAAATTCTTTTTAAAAAATATTTAATTGATTTTATTTTTTAAATACATGACAGTGGAATGCATTACAATTCTTATTACACATATAGAGCACAATTTTTCATATCTCTGTATATAAAGTATGTTCACACCAATTCATGTCTTCATACATGTACTTTGGATAATGATGTCTATCACATTCCACCATCATTGCTAATCCCCTGCCCCTCTCTTCCCCTCCCACCCCTCTGCTCTATCTAGAGTTTGTCTATTCCTCCCATGCTAACCCTCCCTACCCTATTATAGGTCAATCACCTTATATCAGAGAAAACATTCGGCATTTGTTTTTTTGGGATCCCTAACTTCACTAAGCATTATTTTCTCTAACGCCATCCATTAAATCTTTCATCTTGAACTTATTATTAAGTTAAACATTATCTCTCCCCAAAGCCATTCTTCCATTTCACAAAATTGACTCCAATGTGAAAAATCCCATAGAAGGCAATTTCTAAAAGCATATTGTTGTCTTCTGAGACAATGTCCTAACCTTGAAGAGAATGCAAATCTGTAGTTGAAAAATGTAAAAGGGGTCTGGGGTGTAGCTCATTGGTGGAACATGTAAGGCCCTAAGTTCTATCCCCCAAAACAAATGTAAAAGTATTCTAAACAAACAAATATATATATACACACACACACACACACACACACACACACACACACACACCCTGGCCTCATATAGGCTAGGTAGGTAAGCACTCTACCATTGAGCTGCATCTCCAGCCTAAATCAAATAATTCTTTTTTTTTTTTACTTGTAGATGGACACAATACCTTTATTTTATTTGTTTATTTTTTTTTTTTAATATGCTGCCAGGGAATGAACCCAAGCATGCTAGGCAACCGCTCTACCAAAAAGCTACAACCCTTAAACCAAATAATTCTTACATTTTTTTCCTTTCTTTTTGTCTTTTCCCATTTGATTCTAGAAAGTGGACTTTTCTTTTTTTTTTCCTATTTTTTTGTAATAACACAAAAGGCTAATATATCTCTTCCTTTCACTGGACTATTCAATCATAAAAGGTTTTTTGATTGCATAGAAGGAAAATACATTCCCTACAAAGTTATAATAAACCAAGCAAAGGTATAAAACAGAACATAAAAATAGTATGACACCTATGTGTCCCTCTTCCTTCTAGTCAGGTAGTGTTGGGGGTCAAAAGAATAGGGAAGCTGGGCGCGGTGGTGCACACCTGTAATCCCAGCGGCTTGGGAGGCTAAAACAGAAGGATTGCAAGTTCAAAGCCAGCCTCAGCAATGGCGAGGCACTAAGCATCTCTAAATAAAATAAAAATAGGGCTAGGGATGTCGCTCAGTGGTCCAGTGCCCCCGGGTTCAATCTCCGGTACCAAAAAAAAAGAACAGGTATATTAGAGAAATAAAGAATAGGAAATAAACTAATACAACATATAATAATATATAGGCTATTTCTGAGGAAGAGATGATAATGCAATAATAATGAATCTGGTTGTTCCTAGCTGAACCTCCATAAGCACAATAATTGGAATACTAGCTTCTCCACAGTATTCTTTTCTTCTACTCTTTTCTTCTTTTAGGCTGGATAGCAGTAGATAAGGTTCTTGAGGTTCCTATTTGTTCCCCCATCCCTTAGGAGACCCAGTGGCTACACCAGAACACCAACCTGCTCTAGTCACTACCTACATTTCTTATCTGGAGCCAACGTAAAATACCTGCAATGAGGGCCATTATCTCCTTGTGACCTCTACCAGTCCACTGTCACCCTGTCCTTCTCTCCAACAACCTTGTGCACAATAGCGTCTAGCCATTATCTGGCACCATGGAAGCTGAGTGGAATCAAAGAAGGGGTAGGGGCCCCTTGATACTCCTCCTTCTCTTCCAGGAAAGTCTCAGGAGATCTAAGGCAGGCATCCCTCCAGCCAAATTTCCTTCCACTTATCCAGATTTCTTCTTTTCTTTCCATGTTTTGCATGTAATGATCTTCCCCTCTATTTTTCATGGCTTTCCATGAAACTAACTTGTTGACATATAGACTATATATTCTCAAACATAGATTTTTAAAAAATTTTTTAGGCCAAACCTCCACAGATCTTTGCCCAGTGATTTGTACGTTTGGTGAATGAATACAACTAATCAATTTTCACACTTTAATTACCCCAGGACACAGAACAAATCTTCAAATGAGAAAAAGGTATGCTATATTTGTAGCTTCAATCTGATATATAGCCAACTTGAACCACCCATAAAATAAGGGGGAAAAATTCAGAGTAGTCCAGTTTCCTATAGAGTGTGGCAGTATAAAATAAACTTGCCAGGATTGAAGAGAAAGTTCTTTAGTTACTAACTTAATCTTCTACTCTTCCTCTTTTCATCAGTATTTCTATTTTAAATAGTTATCAAGATCCCACATCTTGAATGCATAAAGAAATTGTGGTACATATACACAATGGAATATTACTCAGCCTTAAAGAAGAATGAAATTATGGCATTTGCAGGTAAATGGAGAATATCATGCTAAGTGAAATAAGCCAATCCCCAAAAAACCAAAGGCCACATGTTTTCTCTGATAAGCAGATGCTGATCCACAGTGGAAGGGGGGTAGAGAATGAAGGAACTTTGGATGTACAGAGAGGAGTGAGGGGAGGGGTGGGACTGTGGGGATGGGAAGATAAAATGAAACAGACATTATTACCCTATATACATGTATGATTACACTACTGGTGTGACTCTGCACCATGTACAGCCAGAGGAATGAGAAGTTATGCTCCATTTGTGTACAATGGGTCAAAATGCATTCTACTGTCATGTAAAACTAATTAGAACAAATTTTTTAAAAATTTGATCTCACATCACTTCCTTAAAGAAAATTAAATAATGGGGATTTCAAGCAATTGTTCTACAAATCACCCCTTTCCCCCAAAGTGAGTTAAGCCTTCAAATTAGGAAGAAATGCTTCAATCCTGTTTGATATGGGAGTGGAATAATAAGAGAAAAGGGACATGGGAACTACTCTGTGATTAAGCAAAACAGGAGGATCCAATACCTTCAAAGAACTAGTCAATTCATGTAACCACTCTTGCCTCTTGAAGAGGAAAACCTGGGCTGGGGATGTGGCTCAAGCAGTAGCGCGCTCGCCTGGCATGCGTGCAACCCGGGTTCGATCCTCAGCACCATATACAAACAAAGATGTTGTGTCCGCCGAAAACAACTAAGAAATAAATGTTTTTTTAAAAAAATTCTCTCTCTCTCTCTCTCAAAAAAAAAAAATTAAAAAAGAGGAAAACCTAATAAACCTGACTTAAATGAATGAAAGTTCTGACAATGAAATAAAGCAAAGAATAATCTGTTAATACATATACTTAACTGTTTCTAAGGAAGAAAACATATTAAAACTAGAGTCACCCTTTCCCTGCATGTCCAACTTCATAAAAATATTTTCTATGTAGATTCTCATGCATGGGTCCCTTCAAGACAAAATCAGCAAAAACAGTAAGTCATTCCAAGTCTAGGACTCTAATGCCCATCAAACAAAATGAATTTTGTAGGATACTACATAAGGAGCCTGGCACATATTTCATCAATGATGCTGCCCTCTGGTAATGAGTTCATTAAGAGTTGTCAGCTGAGATGTGATGTCAGCACTGTCCCTGCTTATCACACAACCCTGGGCAAAGAACAGAACCTTTCCACATTTGGCTTGGCATCTGCAAAATGTTAATAATAGAAGAGTGTTCATGTGAATTCATCAGTTAATGTTTGCAAGATTTAGGGACATGAATACCACTTCAGCTATTGGTGAGTCACAATAAGTGAATTTATGCCATTTCAGACTTTTCATCACCATGAAATGAAGTACAACTGGGTAAGTCGAAATAATTAGTGAAGAAAGTCCTAAAATTGTGCCAGGAAGATGAAGACAGATTAAGAGCAGGCAGCACTATGGTGACATACATGAAAAGCACAGCTTACTTGGAGAGAGAGTGTTTATGAGTGCTACCATGCATAGTAAACAACCCAAAACAGACAGCATTTAGCTTTTATGGTCAAAGTGTCTAGAACTCTGTCACAACTATGTGTTGGCAGAGATAGGGTTCAGTAAAATCATGGGAAAAAAGTCGAATCAGTCAAAACCAATTCAGCCTATATATGTTAATACAACAGCATGTTGTATTAACTATACTTTTTAGCTTATTAAGCAGGATTTATTATATAGCAAGACACAGAACAAATCTTCAAATGAGAAAAAGGTATGCCATGTTTGTAAGCTTCAATCTGATATACAGCCAACTTAAACCACCCATAAAATAAGGGGGGAAAATTCAGAGTAGTCCAGTTTCCTATGGGGTGTGACAGTACAAAATAAACTTGCCATTACAAATCTGCATTAAGCTTCATGGCAAAAAAGCAGCACATCTCCAACTGAGACTTTTACTTAGAAAAATTGGGAAGCAAAGGGATAAAAACGTTAATCCAGGTATCTAGGTTGAAAGGAGAAGCTGAGGGCAGAGACCAGGGCCTTTCATAAAATTAGTCGTCTCTATTTCTAATCCTCATTAACATAACTGTGACTGGATCTGCATTCTTCTGGCCCAAACCCTCATAGATTTTCTTTCTTTGTCATCCTCACACTCCCTGCTTCTTTCTTTTTTTCCTTCCTTTTGCCCCCCTTTTTTTCCTTCCTTTCTTCCCTCACTTCCCTTTCCTTTTTTCTCTTCCTTCCTTTTTTTGTCCAGAAACTTGTCTTTCCCTGTCTTTTGTCTAGAGATGCATATCTTTAATTGACAATTATACAGCTTATTCATTTTCCCTACCCATTGCTTTTCCTTTCCCTTTCTCCAGGGTATTTCTAGCATCCCTTTAAGGAAGAACAATGTGTATAACGACTGGGCCATTTGATACATGGGAAATTTACTCATATCTCAGGATATACTGAAAATCTCCAGATTAATCTCATCGCCCATGGCAATACACAAAAAAAGCCACTTAAAGTCATTCTCTAATATCACCCTGACTCCTTGGGTAATTATGCTGAGGGCTGGATAGGATAAATAAAATGTATAACATCCAATGAAATATGATTAGGTAGTTTAATGTTCTCCTTTTGAGACGATCAGGTTGACTCTCAATTCCAGTGATTACAATCCTATTTGGCTTTACATTATCAACAATCAGGACATGTTTGGCCTCTGTCATGGGGAATAAATGCCCACCGGCAGCACCAATACCAAGCAGTTGCCACAGGGACACTACTGAATTTTTTTTTAAATGTATGCATAAGGGGGAAAACCCACAAAGATAATCATATTCCTTAATAAAAGAGTCTCATCAAGGTTCCAGGATAAGAGTCTCATCAAGGTTCCAGGATGCAATATTTTTTCCTACTTTCTTAGATATGCTTTAAGTGGAGATTACTATGCATATAAATATACTGTATTATTTATATATAAACTCATTCCCAGTCATATTTCCCTCCCAGACTATTTGGCTGGGTATGTTAAATAGGTGAAATAACAGAAACTACATCAGTTAAATTATTTAAGAACACAATTACCCAGAAATGTTTTAACTTGAATAACCAAAGGCTGTATAAAAACATATACCTACGTACATTGGAACCACTAAAAATTTCTGATCCTTCACATTCACAGCAAAGTAATGCTGCTGATTCAATATCTTCCAAATGAGAGTTCTGTAATGCAAACAAGATCATTTGAGAGATCCAGATGAATGGGCTCATAGCATGAGGGGAAAAGCAAGTTGAAATCACTTAGTGAGTGTTAGCTCAAAGGTGAAAAGCTGCAACTCTGATTAGAGATGGCTATTTTAAAGAGAATAAAGCCATCAAGGTGACTAATTAGGTGGTTGGAAAATTGATTAAGGAACGTTTGATTAGCTGAAGCATTTTCTGTGGTTTCCCAATTTGGGCAATGTCCCCCCGCCCCCGCACACACACACACTCCTGTAAGCATGGTGCTACTAACCCTTCACATTCTAAATTCTTCCCAGACTAGGGACAGATTTGTATCCAGTTATCTTTAATATAACATAGGGCCTGATTAGGGGATTGGACCACTAGTCTTGCCTCTTTAGACCTCTACTTACTTGCCTCTTTATAAGAAGAGCCAAAAGATGTACCCTACTCAAGTATCCTGCCAGATGCCAGAAAACAACTTAAAACCTTTTCTTCCATTCTCCAATCTCTTTTTCAAAATCTGTCTAGGAGATAGATAAGAACAATGAGACAAGGGAGTGAAACAATTAGCTGGTGTAACATAAGAGTATTTTCCCTTTGACTAATAACACAAAACAGAAAAAGCTCCAACCCTGAACATTAGATTTCATTCAAATGTTTGCTGTCTGGGCAACAGCTGCTGGAAACGGAATTATCCTTAGATAAAGCATTGATACATATACTTATGTCACCAAAACATCTCACTACTGTTGGCTAAAACTTAGTCATATGTAATTACCTGATGGCTAGCCTAGTTGACACCTACTTTGATTTTTCGAAACAAGGCTGTGTTTTAACCTGCAGAATACCTGAGAAGATTGAGAGTGCAAATGAACTTGAGTGAAAGAAAGTTACTATTTCATTAACTGCCTTGTTCCTGGTTTAATTCCTTCTTACTTTTTTCTGTACTCCGATCCTTTGCCTATTTTTGATTTTCCTCCTCACAGACAAGTCTCACTTTATACCTTTCTCTTCATCTTTTAGAAAATAATCCCCCTGGCTTTTTTTTTAAAGTAAATCAGTCTATAAAATACACAAAGACTTCTAGAAGTCACATTAAGAAAAGCCAAGGATTTGTAGGTGTGGTAGCATACACCTGTAACCCCAGGGACACAGGAGGCTAAGGCAGGAGGATTGCAAGTTCAAAGCCAGCCTTAGCAACTTAGTGAGCCCTGAGCAATTTAGCAAGGTCCTGTCTCAAAATTGAAAATTAAAAAAGGGATGGCGATGTAGATCAGTGGTAAAGCACTCCTGGGTTAAATTCACGTGCCAAAAAAAATTAATTTTAATTTTTTAAAAAGTAAGTAAAAAAAGAAAGGAAGTGAGCTAAGGTTAATAAAATATTTGATGGAATCAATAAGGTGGAAATCTCTGGATTTGATCCCCAGCACCACAAATTTTTTTTACAAAATTTTTTTTAAATAATAAAAATAAGGTAGACATTAGAGTTGTTTTCAATCTCCCAAACTCTCATACCATGATAATATAGATATTAAGCATATCAAAAGTGATCACAGTACATACAAACTGAAAAGAGAAACTTATAAATTAATTAATCCAGATTACCTTTGTCAAGATCTTACAGTTTTCATTCATGTAAATATTTCTGCATATTTATGCTCTTTCAAAATGACCTTCAAGGAAAAGGTCCTGTAACCATGCCTGCATTTCTAAAGTTATTTTAAGACTTTACCATATACTTATTAAAACAATTCATTAAGATACATTTAAGGGGCTGGGGCTCAGTGGTAGAGCGCTCCCCTAGCACATGCAAGGCCCTGGGTTCGATCCTCAGCACCACATAAAAATAAGTAAATAAAATAAAGAATAAAGGCATTGTATCCAACTACACCTAAAAAATAAAAATAAAAAAATATATAAAAAGATACATTTAAGGATACTGATAGAATTACAATATAACTGGTTCATGGAAAAAGAATTTACCTGCAACCAACATATTTATTGCTAAAGTGAATTATAAGGATCCTAAAGGAAAGCAAAGGACATTTCAAGATCTTTTCCTTGCTTTCTGAACTATCTCATAATTCCAATTTCTAAGTTTTTCCTGAGTGAACTGTCTTGGTCATGACTGTATAGACTTATTTGCAAGAATACAGGGATAAATGAATATTTAAGAACTCAATTACTAAAATTTAGCATGTTATTAAGTCAAATAAGAAAAAACATAAGATTAAATAGGTGCTAAAAGGAATCTATTTAACAGTTAATAGTTATTTCTGGGGGCTGGGGTTATGTCTCAGAGGTAGAGCGCTTGCCTACCATATGTGAGGCACTGGCTTCAATCCTTAGCACCACATAAAAATAAAACAAAGATACTGTGTCTACCTATAATTAAAAAGTAAATATTTTTAAAAAATTAAAAATAGCTAATTCTGATTTTAAAAATTTTTAGTAAGCTAGGAATAAAAGATACTTCCTCAATTCTCTCCCTTGTAGACTTTCAGATATAGTACCTCTCAGGTTGGTAGGGCCTTAACCTCAACCTGGTCTTACCTTAAATTTATATTGTAGGAAATTCCCCTAATGTTTTTTCTAGCATGAGGATGGTAATATTCCCTGGTTTACATTGTAGCTATCGATTCTCTTTTCTTTCTTTCCTTCTTTTTTAAAAAATGCCCCCTTGGCCACTTCTCAAATTCCATTTAACTTTGTAAAGGACCAAATCAGGTTCATATTGTTGCTTGGGAAGCACCAAGCCTAAATCCTAAAGTAAACTGAGTTTATATCCTGGCTCTGCTACTTACTATGAATGTGCTCTTGAGGGCTGGGGCTGGGGCTCAGAGGTAGAGTGCTGGCTTAGCCTGCGTGAGGCACTGGGTTCGATCCTCAGCACCACACGAAAAAAAAATATTGTGTCCACCTATAACTAAAAAATAAATATTAAAGGAATTGCTAGAAAGAAAAACATCCAACCACAGTAAGAAGTTTCAATCCAGAACAGCTCCTAAATAATAATTATCATAATAAACAATCTTTATATAGAATGTATGGTGCAAGAACTCATGTACTAAGAAGGGTGTTTTGAAAATTTAACTTGGTGGTTACCTAACAATTTGCAAGCAGAAATCTTTAAAACGATCCCACAAGACTCAAAACCTGTTACTACTGTTAAGTTTCTTTCATTGTATTCCTGTCACAAATTATATGATTTTAAGAAACAGAAAATTTATTGACTATTTCTTTTCTCTTTTCCATTAATCTTTCCCTTTCCTCCTTTTGTTTTTATACAAAATTCAGAAGGTGTTAGAGTATTTAAGTCTTCCTCTCACCCCTGTCTTTCCACCTCCTAGTTCTCCATAACCCTATTACCAGAAATAATTACTTTGTCAGTTTCTTAGGTACTATCCAGAAATAATCTATGTATATACAAGCATTACATGTCTATATGTCCTTTCTATAAAATATACAAATGGAAAGAAGTGTGTCTATTTTTCTGTCCTTGCCTTAATTTATCTTCATTTGACTATATTTTATTTATTTTTTTTGTGTGTGTGTGTGGATTAAGTTGTCAAGACTGGCTTTGAACTTGTGATCCTTCTGCCTCATCCAGGTCACTAAGATTACAGGTATGTGTTACCACTTCTGCCATCATTTTATTATTAAAAATTTTTTTAATTGTAGAAAAATATCAGAAAATGTACAATCTTAACCATTTTAAGTATACAGTAGGTTAAGCATACTCACATTATTAGAGCCAATCTCTATAACTTTTTCATCTCATAAAACTGAAATTCTATCCCCTTCTCTTAAACCTGGCAATAACCATTCACTTTTGTTTTTATAGATTTGTCTACTCAAGATAACTCATATAAATGATTATACAGTATTTGTCTTCTTGAAACTGGCTTATTTCACTTACTATAATGTCTTCAAGGTTCATCCATGATGTAGTACATGTCAGAATTCCATTTATTTATTTATTATTCATTCACTGGAATTGATCACCCAGGGGGACTTTGCCACTGAGCTACATTCCCAATCCTTTTTAAAAATTTTGATACAGGGTCTCATAAGTTGCTGAGTCTCACACAGTTGGGCAGGCTGGCCTCAAACTTGGGATCCTTCTGCCTCAGCTACCCAAATCACCAGGATTACAGGCATGCAACACTGCCTAGCAGAATTCTCTTATTTATTTATTTATAAATTTTGATGGACCTTTATTTTATTTATTTTTACGTGGTGTTAAAGATCAAACCCAGTGCCTCACACATACTAGGCAAGCGTTCTACCATTGTGCCACAACCCCTGCCCGAATTCCCTTATTTTTAAAGGCAGAATTATATTCCATGGTATAGATATGCTATATTTTATTTATCCATTCATCCATATGGACATGTGTTTCACTGT
The DNA here is from genome assembly GCF_001458135.2 of Marmota marmota marmota. Taxonomy (NCBI): domain Eukaryota; kingdom Metazoa; phylum Chordata; class Mammalia; order Rodentia; family Sciuridae; genus Marmota; species Marmota marmota. The sequence goes on along the minus strand of NW_025999891.1, from coordinate 3,413,496 downwards.
TTTTATTGCCACATAATATTCCATTATACAGATAGTCCACTCTTCAATTAATTGGTCTCGTTTCCTATTAATATATTCAGGTTATTTGAAATTATATTGTTTTCTAGTTTGCTGAAACAAATTACTACAAATTTGGTGGCTTAACATTAATTTATTATTTTGTAATCTAGGGATCAGGAGTTCTCAAATCAGTGTTAGAAGACCTGTGTTCCTTCTGAAGGATCTAGGAAAAAGTTATGAGCTAAACTGTGTATCCCAAATTTCTTATGTTGAAGTCCCAATTCCCTACATCTCAGAATGTCTGTATTTGGAACCAAGGTCTTTAAAGGGGCACTTAAATTAAAATGAAGTTTAATAACCTAATGGGTAGGCCTAATCCAGTATGACTGGGTTCTTAAAAGAGATTAGAACTATAGGGTGCAGTGATGCACACCTGTAATCCCAGTGACTCGGGAGGCTGAGGTAGAAGGATTACAAATTTGAGGCCAGCCTCAGCAATTTACCAAGACCCTATCTCAAAAAGGGTTAGGGATACAGCTCAGTGGGAAAGCACCTACCTATGGGTTCTATCCCAGTATCCCCAACCAAAAAAAAAAAAAATGTGAAGAAGAGATTAAGACAAACACATAGGAAAGCACTGGATAGGGAGAAGATAGGGAGAAAACAGCCATCTATAAGCCAAGGAGAGTGGCCTGGGGGTTGGGGGAAATCAACCCTACCACCACCTTGATGGCATTCTTTAGCCTCCAAAATCATGAGGAAATAAATTTCTGCCGTTTAAGATACCAGTCTATGTAACTTGTTATGGCAGTCCTAACAATTAATACAGGGAGAATCTATTTTCTTGCCTTTTCCAGCAACTATAGGCTGTCCACATTCTTTGACTTGTGGCTCCTTTGCCCCATCTTCATACTCAGCAAAGGTAGAGTAACTTCTAATATTACATCAATCTAACCTCCTCTTCTGTTATCCTCCTTTACTTCTAACAACCCTTGTGATAGGTTATATTACTTCCTACCCTTATAATCCAGGAGGCTCATCTCCCTATTTTTAAAGCTATATGATTAACAACCTTAATTCCATCTGCAGCTTTAATTTCTCCTATATCATGTAATATAAAACATTCACAGGTTCACAGACAATTAGGATGAGACTCTCTTTTGGGGGGGCCATTCCGCCTACTAGGGTAATCTTCTCTGAAGGTTTTTCTGAGGAAAATAATTTTTTAAACAATTGGTTTTTAGAACCAATTTTCATACCATTACATTAGGAAGCACAAATTAATTAAGTGCAATGTAATGGGAAACATTATAGCTATATATTTTATATATGAAGAGAAGGCTAAAAGTTTAGAAGGAGCAGCAGCATGTTTGAAATTGCTGTTTGTGAAGAGTGATGGTGATTTGGATTTGAACCAATTATAGTATATTTACATAGGCCTCTTTATGATTAATGGTACAGACCTACCAGATAATTGTCTAGTATGAAAAATAAAATGTGTTTATTGAAGAACAGAAATAATTAGGCTGAATCAATTAAAAAATTTAAACCAGGAAAAAACTGGGTGGTACCTCTTCTAGATACCCACAGTTGTATCTTTCTCCCTCTCTCTCTCTCTTAGGTATAGATGGACACAATACCTTTATTTAATTTTTATGTGGTGCTGAGGATCGAACCCAGTGCCTGCCTTCCACATGTGAGGCGAGTGTTCTACCACTGAGCTACAGCCCCAGCCCTAGTTGCTATATCTCTAGGGCCTGGCACATAGTAGGCATTCCACAGATGTTCAATCAATAAGTGACTTAGTCTTAGTCATTGCAATTCTTCCTTGTTGCCAATAACATTAATTGAAGATGAGTTATAATTTTTGTATATAGGTATGATTAAGAGACTAACAATCTGGGCTGGGGATGTGGCTCAGCAGTAAAGTACTTGCCTGACATGCATGAAGTCCTGGGTTCAAATCCCCATGCCAAAAAAAAAGACTAACAATTCTCATTCTCCTAAACACATGATTTTCGTCTTTTTATTAGTTATAGTAGCAACTGCTCCTACTAGAAGAGCCAGTTTGTTACATGAAATACTGCCTTCCTTGGACTCCAAATCAACATGGAGGCTTTAAGCCAAAAGAGCATCTTCATTTCTCAGAGCTACTTAGCAGGTTGGACTGTTAGTGGTTGAGGCAGTCAGGGTACCCATGCCAGAGTACTCTCTGCCTTTCGCCTGCAGTATGTCCATTTCATTTGCAAAGGTAATGCTATCTACCACTTTACATGTAACAGAGCTGTATCATGGTAACTGCACTTGTTGTTCCCTTCAGAAGGAACACATCTTTCAATTAGAATCTTATCCATTCTTCAAACCATCTCTCAAATCCCAGAATTTCATGAAGCTTCAAAATGATGATTTTAGCCTGACTGAAGTGGGAGCTTCCCTCTGAGCCTTGACTGCAAGGAAGAGGCTAGCAAACTATAACCTATAGGCCAAAATCATCTAGCAATTATCTTTAGGGTGTTTTTAATATAGCCAGCAAGCTAAGAATGGTTTTCAAATTTATAAAGGACTATTATTTTTTAAAAAGGGCAAATAAGGGGGCTTGGGATGTGGCTCAAGTGGTAGTGCGTTCACCTGGCATGCGTGAGGCACTGGATTCGATCCTCAGCACCACATAAAAAATAAAATAAAATAAAGATATTGTGTCCACCTAAAAAAAAAAGCTAAAAAATAAATATTTTTTAAAAAGGGCAAAGAAGAATGAATATTCAACAGAGACTGTATGTGGTCACAAAGCCTAAAATATGCACCATCTGGCTTTTAACAGAAAAAGTTTGTTGACCCTGGCTTGTAGCACATAATTTAGCCTAATGATAAATTGCCTAGAACTGTTCTGTAATCTATGCATGAACTTGTTCCCTGTGGCAGATCCTCTTTGTTGTTTACCAAGTAGTCATCTGTTTTAGTCAGCTTTTTCACTGCTGTGACTAAAGGACCTGACCAGCACAACTGTAAGGGAGGTGTCAGAGATCTTAGTCCAGAGAAGGCCAGCTCCATTCCTGGGGCTTGAGGTGGGGCAGAACATCATGGTGGAGTGTATGGCAGAAGGAAGCAGCTCACATCATAGTCATCAAGAAGCAGAGAGACTCCAGCTCCAGATACAAAATATACCCCACAGCCACACCCCCAATTAACCACTTCCTCCAGCCACATCTCACCTGCCTTTAGTTTCCACTCAGTTGATCCCATCAGTGATCCATTCACTGATTGGGTTAAGAAACTCACAATCCAATCACTTCTCCTCTGAACCTTCTTACGTTGTCTCGCACGTGAACTTTTGGGGGACACCTCACATCCAAACCATAACAACATCTCTTACTTTTCTCATCTACCAGTTCCACCACTCTGACAGACAATGCCAGATACCTGCCTTTTCAGCCTCTGTGGAACCCAATGCCTAATCATATATCCTAATTCAGGACACAAAACTTGAGAGTAAGTTTGCCATGGGCTTGTGGGAAATGCTTTCCACATTGATTAAGGAGACCTGAGGGAAGAAATTGATATTTCCATGCCTTTGGAAGTAGCTGTGCACAGATAATGATGTCTAGAGCTATGGTAACCATTTTGTGACCTCAAAAGGAGAGGCTCAAGGACAAAAGGCAAAATGCAAAAGATGGTAGAGTAGAAAAGATGGAAAGAACCTAGAACCCTGAAAACAGCATAACCACTGCATCAACTCAGAAGGTACTCTGCCTCCAGGCTTCTGATGTTAAAAATGTCAGTTTACCCCACTTTTTAAATTAAATTAAATTAAATAGGGTATTCTAAATCTTTCAACAGAAAGAATCCTAACTCCGTAAGCAGATCTTGCACGCTTGGAGAATAGGGCACCCATATTCTCTGCCTGATTTCTGTAGCTTATACACTGCTGTGCCTGCTGGAATCCAATCATTTTGTGAGTAATGACTTTGAAAAACTTATCACCCATAGAGTTTGAAAAGATTCCCAAGTATACAAAAGCAATTGGAGGCCAATTTCTCTGAAAATAATTTTGTTGGATAACTACCACAAGCAGTCCACTTATTATCTCCTTTAATCCTAAAACAATCCAGTGAGCTTATACACTCCAAACCATCATTAAACCTAAGAGGCAGAGCAAAGATTTTTTTTATCTTATGTAAAACATTCATACTCTTCCACTATCCTTCCCTTCCACTTCTAAGTCTTATTGCATGCAATTAACAGTGGTAATAAAACATTTTACTTCTTATTTTTTGAATGTTCACATATGATAGTAGCTCAGATTCCAACAAATGCCATAATACTTTTAGTAGCAAATTCATAACCTCATACAAAGATCTGAACATTTTTTTTAAATCCCACCAAACCTTGTTATCTTGTTGAGGTTGTTTTGGTTTTTATACTTTTTCCCTCAACTTTTTCTACTATTACTATCTGCCCAAAATTAAAGTCTTCTAAGCAGTTTTTCTTAAAGTGTGATTCCCAGACTACCACCAGCAGCATCTGAGAATTCATTAGAAATGCAAAATCTTGCCCCCAATACTATAAAATAAAAAAATCTGGAGGTAGGGCCCAGAAATGTGTTTTTAACAAGACTTCTACGTGATTGAGATATGCATTAAAGTTTCAGAACCACTGGCATAAAGTATGCCTGCAGGTAACATTTTAATCACTGCATTAAAACCAGAACGATACAATCAGATCATTCCTATGAAAACAATTAAGCAGCAGGACTCTAAATTCTAGTGATTTCTCCAGGCACAGAAGAAATAGTTTTTCTACAACCAAATTTGAAGTAAGAGATAAATGTATTCTCTATGGTACATACTTCACTCAGATAGAAAAACAGAGTTAAAATTCTAAAATCATAAGTCTATAATTTAAAAAGTGTGAAGTAATTCCTGCAACTAAAGATTGATACAGCATCACTGCTGCTGTCCTGAGAGATAACCATATTTATTATTTTAACATCCAAGCTTAGAGGGAAGAAAAAGAAACACTCTTTAAACTTAACCTGGAAAATTAGGGAGCCGCAGTTGGAAAGCTTTACACTCCAATTTCAATTTAATCTATAAAGCAATGAAAGATCAGGGATAGGGAACACTTGAGATTCAAACTCTCCCTGTGGATAACTTACTATCAAAATTAAAATACACAGCATCATTTGTCAGACATCTAAGTAAGGATTCCAACAAATGCCATAATACTTTCAGTAGCAAATTCATACCCTCATACAAAGATCTGAACTTTTTTTTTTTTAAATCCCACCAAACCTTGTTATCTTGTTGAGGTTGTTTTGGTTTTTATACTTTTTCCTCAAATTTAAGTAAGGAAGAACCATAGATACCAAGTAGAAATAAGGATAACTCTAAAAAATTATTCTTGGAAGAGGAATAGGACTTTGTGGGCCTTAATTTCTACTAGATATTTCACTAAATTCAATATATATTTTTTAACTTAGGGTAAACAGAAACAGTTGAACATGGAGATAAAACAGTAAAGAGGTCTGGAACAAAGTCTATTTGTGATTGATTAAAAATTAGTACTCTCATAACAACAACAAAGAGTAAAGGACAACAAATTTACAAAGATCAAAAATAAGGGAGCTGGGCTGGGGATGTGGCTCAAGTGGTAGCGTGCTCGTCTGGCATGCCCACTGCGCTGGGTCCGATCCTCAGCACCACATACAAATAAAGATGTGTCCGCCGAAAACTAAAAAATAAATATTAAAAAAATTACCTCTCTCTCTAAAAAAAATAATAATAATAAAATAAAATAAGGGAGTAAAGGAAACTGCTGAAAAATGTTGAGACCAGTACAGAAAAATAGAAACAAGCAGTTTCCAATTTATACAAAATTATTCAGAAATTTATGTGTATTCTCACAGAAACATTCCTAAATTACACTTAGGTTTCTAAATGTGCAATTCATAGCAAAACCACCAAAAGGAAAGTGTATGTCTCCAGTGAGATGCAAAAGCAGCCATTCATGTAAACAGGTTATTTAATTTATGTAGGCGAGCACTGACTACATTTTTGAACACCTCTACAGTGTGACTCACACTAAGTATTATGGCAAATTGTGAAGAATAATCATCCACAAAAGCAAAATAATCTATTTGTAAAGACAGGGAAAAGCAAATAACCCAGTGGTAGGTGTTTAATCCTGACTGAAAGTCCACAAAGAGAAAACTATGGCAGCAACATCTCAGAACTTCTAGTCATAGAATCTCAAGATATGAAAGAAAAACTTCAGGCTTATGTCTTTAGTTGAGGCTCACAAATAAAATATTATCCATTCAGAGGCTGATTTGTCTCTATTTAGGCAAACCAAATGTTCTTTTCTATTCCGTTTTTATTAGACCTCTGTTATTAACAAGTTAGCTGCTTATTTTTCTCCTGTTCTATGTAGAAGTTTTTTTTTTTTTAATTTGTTCTGTCAACTTCATGAGATGAAAGCAGACTAACAAAAGGAAGTACTACAAACTTAACTCCAAGTGTGCTAAAAGCATATAACTCTTGTTGGCTCCATTTGTTAAACCATCCTATGTACTATCTTTATGGTCTTTATAACCTTAGAACTCCAGTTCTTTATTTTCCAGACCAATATATGAGAACCATCTAAGTTTAAAAATAACCATCAACTTTCCCCAACTCCTACCACATAAATGCCTTGAAAAAAAATTTTGTGTAGTTTGACTTAGAACCTGGGCTATGGAAGTGAATCAGGTTTTAGAGATGTTAATGTGTATACTATGTAATATGATCACTGTACACTTCTGTAGTGTGTGCAAAGAGGTGAAGTTCTATTATTTCTTTGGGGAATGGTGGTTTAACAGCAAAGAGAAAGCCGTTTTAGAGAAACCAGGGGACTTAAGAAAGCAAAAGGAATTTTTAGACAAGGAGATACTGAGTAAGAAAGCAGAGAAAAGTCTCCCTTGGACATTTGTCTGGGGCTATGTGCCAAGAAAGAAAGATAAGCGCAGAAAGAGCATTGTTACTGAGATAGAATCCTGAGACACTATCAAGTCAGGTTTCAGACAACTGTGAAAAGAATAGTTTTTACTTAGGACCTAGTATTAGACCTATTTCTCTGCAAGTAAAAAACTTGCTCTTTTTTGAATAAATAAGAGAATTGAAAGATTTAGTTTTAATACTAAAGGAGGAATCTATTTTGATTAGCAAGGAAGGTAGATCTACCTAAAATTAAGGCGAAATAGGCAGAACTGGAAGTGAATGATTAGTTTGCATTTGTAATTAATTTCCTATGTAGCTTTCTGACCACAAGATCTCCTCACACTGTAGTAAGGTCATTTCTAAATTCTAGTTGATTAATCAGACTACAGTAAGAGAAGTTGCCTAGAAGGAGCTAGTATAAAGTTATAAAAACCTCAGGTATACTTTTTCAAGAGGATTCAGTCTCTAGTCTTTGGAGAAATAGTAACACCAACCATCAAATCACCTGAACACCCCTCTGAAGCTCTCCTTCCCTGATCCAAATCCTTTACTTATACTAAAAAGTTATATTTTGGGAGTATCATGTGATTCTTGAGTACATAAAACTGTTTAAGGTGCCAGAAGCTCAGATTCTGATTCTGCCCTAGTTTGCCATTTTCTCCTCAGTTACCCACATTTCAAAGGCTGGCATCATAGCAAGGTTACCAAACTCCTTGGAAGATGTCCTCATGCAGGTGGGAGATAAGATAATCACATAAAATTTATTCCCCATCAGAGAATTCTGAGAAGAGTCTCTATCAAATGGTGGTCTTGGGTCAGTGGAATCCTCCTACCTTCTCTTAATGGGAAGGAAAGCAGTTTTCAGCTCTTTTCATCCAGCATCTTAGAAAATGACTTGGAAAAAATGGGACTTTATGAAGACATAGAGCCCAGAGCTGACTACACATGGAACAATGTCAGGAAATGAGCAAAGGGATGAGAGTAGAGGTGTCTTCAAAGATTCTAGCCATAAAATAGCAGTGCCCCAGGGCTAGAGAACAGAGAAGCAACAGGGTAGAGAGAGGAATAGTCCATAAAAGAAAGGGCATTTCTTTATGTTTAGTTTCTGCTTTAGGAAAAGTATTTTGAAGATGAATTCAGAAATTGCTTCAAGGGCCAAAAATTCCAGAGGGGGATGAAAAATAAAAATAGCAAGGGGTCTTATCTTCTAAAGTACAATTGGAAGATGATCATGAAAGTCATTGTGGTGAAAAACTCCCCAAAACTTAGCACCAAACAATGCTCCAGGCGAGCACTCTACTCCTGAGCCACAACCCTAGCCCCAGTAGAGTGTATCTTGACATATTATACATATATGGAGTATAACATAATTCTAACTAGAAACACATTCTTGTGGTTGTACATGATATGGATTTTCACTGGCCATGTATTCATATATGAACATAGGAAAGTTATGTCTGATTCATTCTACTGTCTTTCCTATTCCAATCTCCCCTCCCTTTCCTTCATTCCCCTCTGGCTAATCCAATGAACTTCTATTCTTCCCTCTCCCCCACTTATTGTGTGTCATTATCCACATATTAGAAGAGAACATTAGGCCTTTGGTTTTTTGGGATTGGCTTATTTCACATGATAGTCTCCAATACTATCCATTTATCAGCAAACCCCGTAATTTCATTCTTATTTATGGCTGAGTAATATTCCACTGTGTGTGTGTGTGTGTGTGTGTGTGTGTGTGTATATAAACACATTTTCTTTATTCATTCATCTGTTAAAGGGCACCTATATTGGTTCCATAGCTTAGCTATTGTGAATTGAGCTGCTATAAACATTGATGTGGCTGCGTTACTGTAGTATGCTGATTTTAAGTCCTTTGGATATATACTGAGGAATGGGATAACTGGGTAAATGGTAGTTTCATTCCAAGTTTTCTGAGGAATCTCCATACTGCTTTGCACCAATTTGCAGTCCTACCAGCAATGTATTAGTGAATCTTTTCCCCACATTCTCACCAACATTTATTGTTACTTGTAATCTTGATAATTGCCATTTTGACTGAAGTGAGATGGAAACTTAGTGTAGTTTTAATCTGCATTTCTCTAATTGTTAAAAAAGTTGAATAGGGGCTGGGGTCATGGCTCTGTGGTACCATGTTCACCTAGCGCATGTGAGGCACTGGGTTCCATCCTCAGCACCACATAAAAGTGAAATAAAGATACTGTGTCCACCTCAACTAAAAAAAATAAATACTTTTTAAAAAGTTGAACATTTTTTCATATATTTGCTGACCAGTTGTATTTCTTCTTTCCCAAAGTGCCTTTTCAGTTCCTTTGCCCATTTATTGATTGGATTATTTTGTTTTTTTGTTGTTATTGTTTGTTTTTGTTTGTTTGGTGCTAAGTTTTTTGAGTTCTTTGTATATCCTAGAGATTAATGCTCTGTCTGAAGTGCAGATGGCAAAGATTTTCTCCCATATTATAGGCTCTCTCTTCACATTCTTGATTATTTCTTCTGCTGTGGAGAATCTTTTTAGTTTGATACCATCTCATTTATTGGTTCTTTTTGGGGGGGACGGGCACTGGGAACTGAATTCATGGGCACTACTCAACCACTGAGCCACATCCCAAGCTCTATTTTGTATTTTAGAGACAGGGTCTCACTGAGTTGCTTAGTGCCTTGCCCTTGCTGAGGCTGACTTTGAACTTGCAATCCTCCTGCCTCAGCCTCCTAAGCCACTAGGATTACCTGCATGCACCACTGCACCTGGCCCTTTTATTGATTCTAGATTTTACTTCTCATGCTTTAAAAGCTTTGTTGAGGAAGTCAGTTTCTATGTTGACTTGATGGAGAGTCAGGCCTACATTTTCTTCTAGCAGGCACAGAGTCTGTAGTCTAATGCCTAGGTTCTTGATCCAACTTGAGTTGAGTTTTGTGCAGGGTGAGAGAGAGGGGTTAAATTCCATTGTATTATATATGGATTTCCAGGTTTCTCAACACGATTTGTTGAAGAGGCTATCGTTTCTCCAATGTAGGTTTATGGTGCCTTTGTCTAGAATGAGATAACTGTATTTATGTGGGTTTGTCTCTGGGTCTTCCATTCTGTTCCATTGGTCTTCTTGCCTGTTTCTTGCCTGTTTTTGCACCATAAACCTTTTTTTTGTGTCAATAACATGCAATTTTTGTTATTTTGGCTCTGTAGTGTAATTTAAGGTCTGGTATTGTGATGCCTCCCGCATTACTTTTCTCAATAAGGAATGCTTTGGCTATTCTGGGCCTCTTGTTTTTCTAAATGAATTTTATATGATTGCTTTTCCTATTTCTATGAAGAGTATCATTGCAATTTAATAGGAATTGCATTAAATCTATGTAGTACTTTTAGTAACATGGCCATTTTGACAATATTAATTCTGCCTATCCAAGAACATGGGAGATCTTTTCATTTTCTAAGGTCTTCTTCAATTTCTTTCTTTAGTGTTCTGTGGTTTTCATTGTAGAGGTATTTCACCTCTTTTGTATGATTGATTCCCAAGTTTTGTTTTTGTTTGTTTGTTTGTTTTACTTTTTTTTTTAGGCTATTGTGAATGGGATAGTTTTCCTAATTTCTCTTTCAGCTGATTCAAATATTTATTATATAGGAATACAATTGAATTTATGGATGTTAATCCTGCTATTTTCTGAATTTGTTTATGAATTCTATAAGTTTTCTGGAGGAGTTTTTTTTTGGGGGGGGGCTCCCAAATATAGAATCATGTTGTCAGCAAATACGGATAGTTAGAGCTCTTCTTTTCCTATTCATATCTCTTTATAATTTCTTTCTTTTACCCAATTGCTCTGGCTAGGGTTTCAAGGACTTTGTTGAAGGGATCATATTTTCTACTAAGACCTCAGATCAATGTTATTACCTCATGTTCATTTATCAAAAGGAAGGTGGTTAGAAAAATTCAAAGTAAAAATTGCCCTACTATTATAGTTAAACTTCCAACAGGAATTAAGAAAACAAAAATGTCCACTTTTAAAAAACCAAACTGTAGGTTCAATTTAAGCAGAAATTAGACTAAACAGAATATAAGTTCACTTCAGCTAAAAAGTTTCTATTATTATTTTGTACCAGGGATTGAACCCCAAAGTGCTAAACTTATGAGTCACATCCCCAGCCCATTTTTTTATTTTTGAATCAAGGTTTTGCTGAGTTGCTTAGGGCCTTGCTAAGTTGCTGAAGTTGGCCTTGACCTTGCAATCCTCCTGTCTCAGTCTCCTGGCTCACTGGGATTACAGGCATGTACCACCATGCCTGGCAAAGAAAGTTACCTTTTAATCTTCTTGTTGAAATAGTTTTTCAGATTTTCTGTGTATGTAAATATGTTTTAGCAGGAGAGAAAATGAATGATGAATTCTCTGAGCTAGTTACTTCCCACTTCTAAATCTCTAATAGATCACGTAGTTTTGAGAAGAAGCAAAGAAGTATTGCTTCCAGAGTTACAAATTATTAAGGAAGTTAGTACCTCCTTTGAGACTTTGATCATTTTGGTTGCTTGGGAAGAACATGCGGTTATACTCTCTGTCCACTTTACCACTAGGTAGCCAGAACCTAAGGAGGTAAACACCACATTTGTGTTAACCCACCAAGACCTCTGGCAACATTCCACCCCCTTGGAAAGTTCCCTCACATTGTAGAAAGCAACAAGTCTACTCAAATGAGTGCTTTTTCCAAACTGCAAGCTATGATCCATTAACAGTTTGTAGAATCAATTAAATGGTTTGCAGCAATGTAGGGTTTTGTTTTGTGCAAGGAGTTGAACCCAGGGCTTCACACATGTGCTCTACCACTGAATTACACCCTCAGTATCTCCCTTTCTTAACGTAATAGAATAGAAAATATCAGAGTTCACTGCATGCATAAAAGAGGGAGAATTGCTTTATAAAATTGTGCTATAGGTGTGTATGTGTACATGAATGAGCACCTACCATACACACATACCAGATCATAATGTAAAATGCATTTTTTAATATGAATTTCAAACACAAGAGTTTGAAGGCTATTCCTCTAGACTACAAGTTTCATGAGGAAAAAGATCAAGTCTACCTAATTCACTCATTACTGTTGATCCACTAACTGTGTGCAATGCCAGGCATTTAAAATAAGCACTCAATAAATATATGTTGGCTAAGCATTCAACATGCATTCTTATATTTACAGCTTATAAATCATATTGCTATTAAGTCCAAGTAATTAGGAAATATTCTTTATGAGGGCACTAAAAAATTTTGATTAGTAAGTTTAACATTTTTCTTACTAGTCCTTTGATTGATGTACTAAACAAATGATAGATCCTAATAGGAAATGAGAAATAAAGGCCTTTAGAATTGAAACCAAATAATCACTCCCAAAATATATCAGGCCATCATGGGGCTTATTACTATAGTGATCTTACTACTGTACATAATCTGTTATGCACAGACTTGTACAGTGGAAAAAGCACAAAATTTAAAATCAGAAGATATGAGGGCAATTTATAGCTAAATGACCTTGGACAATCTTTTTAACTCTCTGAGCCTAGCTTTCTCAACTGGGAGGACCTAGTGTGATAACTATAAAAGGGTTAATAAAACAATAAATGCAAATTCCAGAAGAAAATATAAGGGAAAATCTTTGTGACATTGGGTTATACAAAGATTTTTAAAACAAAACACAAAAAGAACTGTTATGATTTTGATGTGATGTCCCCCAAAAGCTCACCTGTGAGACAATGCAAGGTTTGGAGGAGAAATGATTGGGTTACAGCCTTAACTTAATCAGTGAATTAACCCCTCCTTATGATGAGATTAACTGAGTGATAACTGGAGACGGGGGTATGGCTGGAGAAAATGGGTAACTGGGGATAGGGCTATGGAATATATATTTTGTATCTGTTGAGTGGAGTCTCTCTCTGCTTCCTGATCACCATGTGAGCTGCTTCCCTCTGCCACACTTCTCCATGATATTCTGCCTCACCTCAGCGCTAAGGAATGGAGCCAGCCTTCTATGGATTAAGACCTCTGAAACCGTAAGAGCTCAAAGTAAACTTTTTCTCCTCCACAATTATTCTAGTTGGGTCCTTTAGTCTCAGCAGTGAAAAAGCTAACTAAAACAATAACAAATTATGAAAGAAAAAATTATAAAACTAATTTCAAAAAATATATTTTTTAAATTTTTCTAGTTGTAGATGGACAAAATACCTTTATTTAACTTATTTGTATGTGGTGCTGAGGATAGAACCCAGTGCCTCACACATACTAGGCAAGTGCTCTACCACTGAGCCACAACTCCAGCCCAGATTTCAAAAATTTTAAGACTTTTGAGCTGGGGTTGTGGCTCAGTGGTAGAGCACTTGCATAGCATGTGTGAGGCACTGGGTTTGATTCTCAGTACCATATGAAAATAAATAAATAAAATAAAATTTCATCAACAACTAAAAAAAATATATTTTTTAATTTAACTCTTGCTCTTTGAAAGATATTTAAGAATGCAAAAAGTAGGCTGGGGTTGTAGCGCATTGGTAGGGTGCTTACCTAGCATGTGTGAGGCACTGGGTTTGATTCTCAGCGCCACATAAAAATAAATAAATAAAATAAAGATATTGTTTCCATCTACATCTAAAAATATTTAAGAAAAAAACAAAAAAATGCAAAAAGTAGCCACATGTGTTGGTGCACACCTATGATCTCAGTGACTTGGGAGACTGAGGTAGGAGGATCACAAGCTAAAGTAGGCCTTGGCAATTTAGGGAGATCCTGTCTCAAAATTTAAAAATAAAATGAAAATAAAAAGGTCAGGGGATGTAGCTCAGTGGTAGAACGTTCTTTGAGTCAATCCCTAATACTGCAAAAACAAAAAAGAAAGCAAAAGGTAAGTTACAGACTGGGGGAAATTTTGTAAAATATATCTCACAAAACACAAGATATATGGAAATATAGAATATATAATCTTTACAAATATTGAAATTAGCATATCAACTTTTAAAAAGGACAAAAGATTTGGACAGACTGTTCACTAAGAAAATAGACAAAGAGTAAATAAATACAGGAAAAGATACCAGCCAAGCATCCCACTTACTGAAGGGAAAATAGATAAATAATGTAGATTATGATGTAACATTAAAGGATAAAAAGAATCCTTTCTGAATTGTTTGCACAGATTATAAGTTTTAATTTGTTCCTTAAAGGCAAGGATAATGCCTTTATGTAATAAGAACTCAATAAATGTTTATACCCAGTGTATTGTAAATGAATTTAAATTATCATTATGCCAATCATTAATCAAAATCCACACAGCAGTATTTAGGATAGTAAGAAATTAAACAAATGAACTTTCTTAAGAGTTATAATATCCTTCAATGATAAGAAATTAAATAAATGAACTTCTTTAGAATTATAATATCCTTCCACTATCCACAGCAACAAGGAAATAATTTAAAGTGCCATCAAATTCAAAGTAATCATTTATCATTTTTGTTGCTATTTTTACTTACTTGAAGAAAATTATTTTATTTTGTTTTTTAAATATTTATTTTTTTAGTTGTAGTTGGATACAATATCTTTATTTATTTTTATGTGGTGCTGAGGATTGAACCCAGGACCTTGCCCATGCTAGAAGAGCACTTTACCGCTGAGCTACAACCCCAGCCCCTTGAAGAAAATTATTTTAAAGTTACCTCATTTAATGAAACAGATCAGAATCTCTGGTCAGCTAACTATGACCTTTATCTCTTTTCAGGTTTCATTTTTAAGATTGAACCCTTGAGTCCCACACTAGCTTTATGTCTATTAAAAATAAAACTAGCCAGGCTGGTGGCACATGCTTATAATCCCAGCAGCTCAAGAGGCAAATTCAAAGTCAACCTCAGCTATTTAGCGAGGCCATGAGCAACTTAGTGAGACCCTATCTCAAAGGGTTGGGGTGTAGCTCAGTGGTAAAGCACCCCCTATGTTCAATCCTCAGTACCAAAAATAAATAAATAAATAAATGGGGGGAAAAAAACTATACCATCCCTGCGGTCCAGCAACTCTATTTCTGAGAATTTATCATAATAATGTGAAATGACATTTTCCCAGTGTTATTCATGATAGCATTTATTGTAATAACAACAGCCTGGAGATTAGATGAATATATTCTGGTACAATGGAATCCTATCTAGGAATAAATGAAAATAAGAAAGCTTTTTGTGTCCTAATAATGCAAATATTTCTAAATCAGACTAAATGAAATGAAAAAATAAGGTACAGAATATTCCATACAGCATGCTACCACTAGTGTAAAAAAAAGAGTACGCATGTACACACACACACACACGCACATGTATGGCTATGCCTACAACACTTCTAGAAAGACACAGAAAACCAACATTTAGTATGAAGAAAACTGGATGACCAAAGGGCAGAGATACCCTTTTATAACTTTTTTACTTTTGAACCTTGTAAATGTATTACCTAGTTAAAAAATAAGTAAATTTAAATTTTAAAAATCAAGCAACAACAAAATTTATTTAGCCTTTCAATAGTAAGCAAGTCCCAGAGAGAATTGGATGTAATTAAACTCTGACATGTAAGCAAGGATCCTAACTAGTGTCTCAAAGGCATCTATCCAGGCCTGAGTAAGCTCCTTTGGACACCTAGATGGAATACAGATATTATAACCCAAAGTCCAAATGTGGCATCAAACATTGATTCAGCAAATTATTGTATTATTATGTTTTCATTTTCCACTTGGTAAACAAAAATAATCTTCTCTTAAAATTTCTCTTTATTACTTATTGCTTTTATTTCTTTATGAAATGTAGAAACAGGCTTTATTTCAGATGGATAATACAAATGAGGTCTGGACACCTCTAAGACCAAAATGGAATCTTTCGGGGTGAACTCTAATTGTAGATAAAGAATCCTCTATTCATGACAACATCATATGGGGCCAACTGAAGAAGTACTAAGACTTTTCAAGTTAAGATTTCCTTAAGCATTTCTAAACTCACATGAGAAGGAAAGAAAGAAAAAGATGGTATTTTAAGAATGAAATTCTGACTAACAGGGTTATGGGGCATATGAGAAGTCACATGATATCTCCAATTTTCTCAGAGCAGAGGCCACAATTTTTTTGTTTTTGTTTTAAATATTTCCAACATCTGCTATTAAAATTAGTTCTGCACAAATGTTTGCAGATGCAGAACAGCTGGCAATCCTGCTTGCATTTTTGTCCACTGGTGGACTGTAAGCAAATCACCGAAGCAGGATTGTTAAATTTTCTGTTTGTATTCAAGTATTTTCAGAGAACTGGCAAATGTATGTTCTGAAATATTAGACTCAATGTTAATATTTTACTGAACACTGGTCGGGCTTGAGATATTCATAGCAGAACTGAAATTTATATCTAAACTTTTAGAATAGCAAGATTTGAAAATATATACTCTTATAGCCACTTGCAGGCAATTCCTTCTCATGTCAAGGTAGAATGAAGATATATTGTTCTCTCTACACTGGTGCTTTTTGATTCAAAAGAAATCAGAAAATAAACATGTCCTACTCAAAATACAAAAAAAAAAAAGGCAAGATATAATTTTCATCTTTCAGACTAAATGTTTAAGAGACTAAATGTTTCCAAAGCTAGGAAAAGAGAGAGAACTCAAATATCTAATGGCTGAGAACATAAAATAGTAAAATTTTCCTGAAAGGTAATATAACATCATATCAAGTTTTAAAAATGCTCATCACTGGGGCTGGGGTTGTAGCTCAGTGGTTGAGGGCTTGCCTTGCAAGCGTGAGGCACTGGGTTCAATCCTTGGCACCAGATTAAAAAAATAATAATAAAATAAAATAAAAATACACACACACACATTTATTTATTTATTTTGCTCATTACCTTTTTCTCAGATTTCACAACTTTAAAGAAATAATCAGAAAAGTGCCTAAAGATTTATGTACAAAATATTCCCTACAGAACTGTGTGTGTGTGTGTGTGTGTGTGTGTAGAGAAAGAGAAAAAGAGAGACAAAGAAACCCAAATGTCCAACAGGAGAATATAGTTAAATTTTATAGTGTATTGAAATGAATTACTTAGTAAAACACAGGCAAGACACTTATTTCAACCAGTTACTTTAATAAATATGACTGATTTTTTTAAACAGAAAAACACTGACATCAGGCTTATTCTGGCTTTCAAGTTATAGAAGGATAAAATGATTTCTTTTGAATTTTGCACATGTTGATTTTAGATTCATTCCAGCTTTAATCCTTGAAAATTTGAGAGTTTATAGAGGTACGTTTTAGTATCTTATAATAGGATTGATGACTATTAGTCCTCACTGGCCATGGCATACAGTATAACACTAGCATGAACTCTTGGTTCACATCCAAGAAACTACAAAGTAGTAATAATAAAAATTAGTATGTGTTTCTATGCCAAGAGTTTACATTTAAAAAGAAAAGCCAAATATCCCTGCTAAAAAAGGAGAAGGAAAGGGAGTAAGTGCTCTTCTTAACATGGTAGCACAGACTAAAGAAGGAGGATGTCTAGTGGCAGGTGAATATTCTTCATAGCCTAAAAAGTATTTTTTAGACAATAAGGTGAAAGTGATAGGACTCTGAAATGTTCCAGGTTAGACAGAAGTTCTGGGTTTTTGTTGTTGTTTTTGTTGTGCTGGGGACTGAACTTGGAGCCTTGAAAGATATAAAAATTTAAAAAATTACTTTTTTTTTTCAACAATAACCATTTTTTTATTGGTTGTTCAAAACATTACAAAGCTCTTGACATATCATATTTCATACAAAAATTACTTTTGATAAGATTAGAGTCACTAGGTTAACGAAACAAGAAAAGCAAGGCAACATACAAACAAAAACAAAATGTTCATAATTAGTTATGGGCTACCTAAAAAACACCCTAGAAAAATGAAATTGGGTTGAATAAATTTTAATATAGCTTTTTAAATTAAAAAAAAGCTTTAAAATATATAACTAGCACAAAAGCCTACAAAGAAACAGGTCAAATGAATGCATGCAGAAATATTTTTAAAAAGCCATATATCCAAAAGAAAAGTTGAACTTTTACCTACCAAAGCAAACATCAATCAACTTCTACTATGAGTATGACATCTGAGCTGCAGCAAGCAAATTTAAATTAATTGTAAACCCCAATCCAAAGGAAAGCTCCCGTCCCCTTTCCATTCTTTTATTTTTTAACATTTTTTTAGTTGTAAATGGACACGATATCTTTTTTAAAAAATTTCTTTAGCTGTAGTTGAACACAACACCTTTATTTTATTTATTTATTTTTATGTGATGCTGAAGATTGAACCTAGCACCTCCCGTGTGCTAAGCAAGTGTTCTACCGCTGAGCCACAACCCCAGTCCCCCTTTATTTTATTCATGTATTTTTATTTGGTACTAAGGATAGAACCCAGTGCCTCACACATGCTAGGCAAGTGCTCTATCACTGAGCTACAACTCCAGCCCTCTATTCTGCTTTTAAAAGAGCTTATGGACAAGAACAGAAATTTTTATCAGTAACAGACTGATTAACTGATATAATAAAAAAGTTCTTGGAATTTTTATGTTTGGTTCGGTTTTCTCCACTTTCAACATCTATATTGTCCTAAAGAGAAGAGTTCAAAATAATACTGGTTTCCAGAAAAGTTAATAAATATACTAAAGAAAGATATTTTATTAAATGGGATTTTCAAATTAATACAGTTAACTAAAAATTTTTATTAGTTGGGTTTATTTATTGTCTTTATGAGCTATGAAAAGAGAACACAGAAATGCAGAGATCTCTGATTGTCAGATAACATTTAACTTGGTCATAAAATTAATTTAATTATAATGTATACAACTCAAAAACACAATTCTTTTTGCATTCTCTCTCACACACGTATACACTCCCTCTAAGTGATCTCACTAGTCCTAGAATGCTAAATATTAACTATTCACTGATGACTCCTAAATGTACATCCCTAGCTAAATCTTCTCTCTTAGCTCCAAATTTATATATTAGATTGTCTATTTGTCATCTCCACTGGAAATTTGTTATCTGAAGCTATTGTTAAAATCATATTCCTGATTCCAACTTCCACTCCCTCCCCCAACCTGCCCTGACCTAGTATCCTCTATCTCGGGAAACAATGCAAATACATACCTCAGGTATGTATCTGCACTCAGTGGGATCCTTACTCCAAAAACATCTGGACATGTCCTTGACTTATTTCTTGCCTTGAGCCTCCTATTCAATGTATCAGTGTGTGTTACAAATTCTATCTCCAAAATATGTCATAAATCTATCCAATTCTTATCATCTCCGTGTATCTTCTCCCACCTAGAATAGCTTCCCTACTTGTCTCCACCCTCACCTTCTATAGTCTGTTCTCCACATAGCAGCCAAAGCCATCTCCCATGTTAAAAATCTTTCAAAGTTTTTCCATAGCTCTTGGTGTTATGGGGTATGGTGGTGGGGTGTCCAAACTTCCTACAGTGATGTATCTCACACGATCTGGCCCTTTACCTATTTCTCTAGTTTCCTCATTCAGCCCAAGTACATTATGATCCAGCCACATTGGCTTCCCTTCAGCAACTCACTCTCTCCCACCTTAGGACCTATGAACATGTCTTTTGTTTAGAATACTGCTTTCCTATTTTCTATACTATGCTTCTATTCATACTTCAGAACTTCCTTCAAGGAAGCCTTTCCTAACATCCAATTTAAGTACTGCTACCTATTTGTTTCAGTCCCAGAATTATCATGATTTGAAATTATATATTTGCAAATATGTTTAATTCTATCTTTAACATTATATAGGTAGAGTATGCTTCATGAAGATAGGAATAGTCTGCTTTATTTATCATTGCATACTTATTGCCTTGCACAGTGTGTGACACATAGTAAATGCTCAATATATATTTTTAGAATGAATAAATCAATAAGATTTTTGAAAGAAAAAATAATGGAAATAAATAGAAGATAAAAAAAACTTTGGATGGTAAATCTTTCATACTACCTTTCTCAGCATTTCTATTTCTTCCACACTTCTATTATAACAAGTTATTAGTCATAAATATTAGTAAAGCATACACAAAAGAATATAAAATAAGATTTACCTGTATCCTACTAAATACTGTGGTATAATTATAATAAATCAGTAGTGTAATATGAAACTCAATATCTCAAATTTTTAATTTTCTGAACTGTATCAATCATGATGGGTAGAAAAACAACCTCAAAGCAACGTGAACAATTGAAAAAGTCTGGATTAAGATTGATTTTCTGGTGTCAATCCTAGGATATATTAATAAAAACAGCATCTGATGTTCTTATTTTTCATAATTACACAAGTTATAAGCCAGGCATGGTGGCACATATCTGTAATTCCAGCAATTTGGGAAGCTAAGGCAGTAGGACCTCAATTTCAAAGCCAGCCTCAGCAATTTAGTGAGGCTCTGAGCAACTTAGTGAGAAAAAAAAAAAATAGAAAGGGCTGGGAATGTAGCTCAGTGGTAAAGCATCTCTGGGTTCAACTTATAGGACCAAAATATATTTATACATATATATATATGCCTATACATATATAATATATATTAATATATAAATTTAATTTATAAGTATATATTATATATAATAATATATAAGTTGGTAGCTAAATCTGTCTGTACATTTTAGTTTTTTTGTGTTTGTCTTTATACCAGGGATTGAACAACTGAGGGGCACTTGTCCACTGAGCCATATCCCAGCCCTATTTCGTATTTTGTTTAGAGACAGGGTCTCAATGAGTTGCTTGGTGCCTTGCTTTTACTGAGGCTAGCTTTGAACTCATCATGATCCTCCTGTCTCAGCCTCTGGGCCACTAGGATTACAGGCGTGCACCACCACCGTACTGGGCTGTACATTTTAGTTTTAATAATGTGTCCAGAAGAACATAATTTTAAAATTCTATGGTGAAAAATGTAAAAAAATAAAATATGACCACATTCTCCAAACAAAACTGAATGTATATTGACAAATATTTTAAACTAAAAATATTGAAAATCCATTATACAGGTTAAGTTTTATCATTTCCACATTACACATAAGGATACATGGATTCAGTCATCTAATTTATCCAACATATATATAATAGGTAGAATTTGTATTAAACAGGTTTTTCTTATGCAGAGGCTCATGGCGTTTCTACTTTGCCACAGTGCTTTCTGCTGTTTTTATTTTTTTTTAAATGAGCTTTTATTTTTTAGAGCAGCTTTAGGTTCACAGAAAAACTATGAAAAAGTACAAAGATTTCTCACATACGCCCCCACCTCCCACCAACATTCCCTACCACTTGTTACAACTGATATGCTGTTTATTTTTCATCCACTCCAATATTGAGTACATACTAGGTGCTATTGTTAATAAATGGGTAGTAGAAAAGAAATTACATCTCATCCTTAAAGTTCACAAATACTTTCAGAACCAAACTAAATTGAGGGAGGGAAGAAAACAAAGAGGAAGAGAGGAAAGAAGGGAAGAGAGAGGGAATAAGGAAGGAAGGAGGGAAGAAAGAAGAAAGGGACAGGAAGGGAAAGAACATACTACTTGAAAAAAAAAGAGAATAAACTCTTTTTTCTTTGTTAGATTTGCTCCAACAGCATATGACATCTATCCATTTGGGGCTTCTGCATCATATCATCAAAAAAAGATGTAGTATTTCCAAGTTCCAAACATGTCTCATGAAAATTAAGCTGGATGCCAAATATGATGGCACATGCCTGTAATCCCAGTAATTTAGGAGGCAGAAGTTTAAGGGTGACCTCAGAAATTCAGCAAGACTTGTCTCAAAAAAATTGGGCTAGAGATATAGCTCAGTTGGTGGAGTGCCTGCCTCAAATGCACAAGCCCTGGGTTCAATCCCCAGCACCACAAAATAAAATAAAATTAAAAATTAAAAAGGCCAGGAGGTAACTCAGTAGTGAAGTGTTCCTGAGTTCAATCTCCAATAATGAAAAAAAAAAAAAAGACATAAATTTGGGTATACTAAATTTTAACACCTAAAGATGGAAGAGTTCTAGAAAGACCAAGGATATTTTCAAAAGTTTACTGTTACAAAAGTTTGTTCCTGATAATCAAAGAAAAAATGACAGCAAAATTAATATCAAAGACATACTTAATATACCATATGCACATGCTGCTAGAATAAAGAGCCGCATAGTCATTCAATCATTCATTCATTCATTCACCCATCTGCCTATTATCCATCTGGTAAGCTGGCCATTAATTAACATGGTTGGGTGCCTGCTACATGTAGAATACTGTTGAAGAGTACACAAAAATGAATCGTATGTATTCTACTTGTAAGTAGCCTTCAATTTATCACTGGAAGGAAAACAAATTACACAATAGAAAGAAATTATTTACTGCTCAAGGATTAGGGAGGGCTTTTGTGGAGGAGAGGTATTTGAATGATCCCTTGACAAACACAAAAGATGTGACCTGTGAGGAGAGAGTACACTAGTGCATTCTGTCTGGGGGGAAGAAGTGGGCTGGATACTGTAAAGAGGCTGCATGAATTCCAGGCTTCATCCAGAATTCTGCTATTAACTTAGTCCATTTAACTCATAAACACTGAGATACATCCCACTTCAAAACTATAAAATGAAGATAAGATTACCTTCCTCCCTGACTGGGATTTTGTGAGAAATAATTAAAACAAAAGAGGATTATACAGTGAATAAGTTTCTTTTCCTGGATTTTAAAAGGTGGAAAATAGTTTTACACCTTACTTTCTCTTTCGTAGTTTCTCCTTAATAAAATTTGCATAAGCCATAGTTACTTTCTCTAGCCAATCTGAAAATAAAACTAAGATAATAATTCCTCAGAGTGTCATAGAATTCTTTGGTCTCCTCATCTGCGTCCTAACCTTACTGAGCTAACAGCAGAGGTTAAGACATAGCAATTGCCTGAGAAGTGAAATAGTAAGGCAAAAAATACTCAGGTGAATTAGTTTGTTAACACCAGAATGTCAGGCCCCCACCCCACTCCTAGGGATTGAACCCAGGCGCACTCTACTACTGTGTTACATCCCCAGCCCTTTCTACTTTTTATTTTGAGATGGGGTCTCTCAAAATTGCCCAGGTTGGCCTCAAACTTGTGATCTTCCTGCCTCAGCCTACCTGAGTCACTGGGTTTATAGGTATGCACCACATCAAGATATATGTCAATTCTAAACGTAAAGGAAAATAATTCTCAAAAAAATGGAAGGGATATTACAATAAATTTAATTCAAATCACAGAGATCAGGGAATGCACGCTGGAAGAGAGAATAATCTGCCCGAGAGTGCTCAGCTAGTTAATGGCAGACCTGGGATTTCCATTTCTAGTCCAATATTCTTTTCTTTAAACCAGAGGGTGAAAACCAAAAGCTCATGAAAAGAATCCTGCCTACAGAATTTCTCTCTGTAGCTCAGTTTTTTTTTAAATTAATCTAAAAATTTTAGGCAAGAGAGACTGATTTGTAACAAATTCAATCCAGTCCCTTAATTTAAAAAATCTTCCTTATTGGTGCACTGTAATTATACATAATACTATACATAATGGTGATATTAATTTCCCTAAATCTTAATATGTCCAATTCACATATTCATGCTTCCTGCCTGGCTCTGGTAGGCAAATGAGTTCTGATTCTTGTTTCATACCATGCTGCTTTCTAATAATAGGTGCTGGATTTATTTATTTTTTAATTTGTGTGTGGGTGTATAATGAGTATTGAACCCAGGGGCAAATTACCACTGAGCTACATGTCCATTGATGTGAAACCAATCATCACAAGAATGTAAGAACAACTTTGAGGCTGGCCTCAAACTTTTGATCCTCCTACCTCAACCTCCTGAGTTGCTGAGATTACAGGTATGTGCTACAACATCCTAGGTGCTAGATTTCAATCAAGGAAATTATTTCTCTACCATCTCAAATTCCAAATGCTAAGGTTTTTCCTTCTCCCTAATAACATTAACTCATATTTGAGTAAACTTTCATATAAATTCAATTTTTCCTGTAGGATATTTTATAAAAACAGAGATGAGTGATCTGCTTAGGATTATAAAGCTCATTAGTGACAGTGTTATAGAGCTATACCTCGGGGTTCATGGCTCAGTTCAGAAGGTTTGGGGTTTTGTTGTTTTGTTTTGTTAAATATTTTTATTTGTAGATGGACACAATACCTTTACTTTATTTATTTATTTTTACGTGGTCCAGAGGATTGAACCCAGTGCCTCATGCTTGCTAGGCAAGTGTTCTACCACTGAGCTACAACCCTAGCCCCTTTGTTTTGTTTTAATTTTCTTTTTAGCTGTAGATAGACAAAATACCTTTAATTTATTTATTTATTTATTTATGTATATGTGGTGCTGAAGATCAAACCCAGTGCTTCACATAGGCTAGGCAAGCTCTCTACCAGTGAGCTACAGCCCCAGCCCCACAGGTATCTTTACTAAGCCTTGAACTCAAAAGATCCTAACAATTCATCTGCAGCTCAATTCCTTCTTTTCAGAAAAATCTTTATACTAAAAACTAAAGATAACTTATTAAATTCTGAATAATATATTTCACTATGTATAAGGTAGTAAAAAAGATACACAATAGTATTTATATGCCTATTATATATTTCAAGTTGTGATTAAAATCTTCAAATACAAATGTGTGAAACCAATCATCACAAGAATGTAAGAACAACAAAATGTTAAATGACTAAAGACCTTTTAAATAAATAAAGACTAGAAACTAGAACTTGATACCCTGCCAATATCTACACATGTGAAATAATGAAGATTTCCAAACCTCAGTTACAGAAGGTTTGGAAAATCTTCATTATTTACAGCCACCAAAGAATTAGGATAATTTTTAATGAAAAAGAGATATAAAATTCTTATACCAAATGGAATTAGGGAATTATGAACTACCTACAGCACCTATTTTCCCCAGTACTTAATTAACAACAGTAATTATGAAAAGTGCACCTGGGAGTCAAAATTAGAACCTGAAAATCCCCTAAAAATTGTAAAACAAACTAAAACTTTTAAAGGCTTCATGAAGAAAAATAAACTAAACATCTATATCAAGGATCAAACTATATAATTGGCTTCTTAAAATGAACAGGAAATAGAGGCTTGGGGTGTAACTCAGTGGTCGAATATTTGCCTAGCACACACAAGGCCCTGGGTTCAAACTGCAAAAGAAAAAAGAAAAAGTACAGGAAGTAGTTTGGTTACTGAACTCAACAGCTAGAGGCTTCATGAGATACAGAATGTGTTACACAGCCATCAACATTGCCTGTCAACTGAATAGCTATACAATGCCAATCTTGTTAGCTTTTCTTAAAATAGAATATAACTATAAATATCTGGAAAATCACATTTGGAGCATACTCATGGTTATAACTGATGGAAGTATAAATTAATACAATTTTTCTAGAAAGCAATTGGATGCACTTGCCAAAAGCCTTTAAGAAGTCCATAGCCCGGGCTGGGTTTGTGGCTCAGTGGTACCACACTTGACTAGCATGTGTGTGAGGCACTGGGTTCAATCTTTAGCCCCACATAAGAATAAATAAATAAAATAAAGTATTAAAAAGTTCATAGCCTATTCTATTTTATTTTGTTGCTAGGGATTGAACTCAGGGGTGCTCAATCACTGAGCTACATCTCCATCCCTATTTTGTATTTTATTTAGAGATGGTCTCATTGAATTCCTTAGCACCCCACTTTTGCTGAGGCTGGCTTTGATCTCATACTCCTCCTGTCTCAGCCTCCTGAGCCCCTGGGATTACAGGCATGCACCACTGTGCCCAGAAGTTCATGCCTTTTTTTCTAGCAAATTTCTATTTTGATATCTATGTTTCTTTCACCCACGGTCATCACTACTTAATGAATCCAATAAAGTCAAAATCATCAAAGATACTTAACTGGTCTTAAGATGGTAATCAGACCTCCCCCCACCATTATATAGTCAGGGTAGCATTCTATTCTCACAGTGAACTTTATAATACATGCTTTTTATTTCCTTGACTCGTTCACTCATTGATTCATTTATTGTGTGTGTGTATTTATCATAATCAAACACAAGGCCTCGTGCATGCTATGCATGCACTCTTATAATTGAGCTACATCCCCAGCCCCACGCTTTTTAATAAATATGTTCCAACCTATAAGTTTAAAATCAAAGATTTTTTTTTCCTTAATGGTTAAATATATTCTTATGCATAGAGAAGACAAGTTGGATTCTGGTATTATAAAAGATACCTATTAAAAATTAAATTTGGTATTAATTTGTAGAGTTAATAAGTTCAAGGAATATAAATTATCAATTATGGGTACCTCATAGGGGTGTAGGTGTGTACATACATTTGTACCAGTGTCTGAACCCAGGGACGCTTAAGCACTGAACCACATCCCCAGCTTTTTTTTTATTTTGAGAGAGGATCCTGCCAAGTTGCTTAGAGCCTCGCTAAATTGCTGAGGCTGGCTTTGAACTTGCAATCCTCCTGCCTCAGCTTCCCAAGCCACTGGAATTATAGGCATGTGCCACTGCACCCAGCACCCTTTATATTTTTGTAATTAAAATATTTTCCAAATCATCTCTTAGTTTTCATTTTACTGGAAGTCTATTATGTGCTGAACAACTGTAAAAAAATACTAGAGATATATTTTCCTGTCATGTTTCAGAATGAAGTTTGCAAATGTCTACAGCAGTCAAGGCAATAGATTAATATTAACTTAATTATACATGACAAACTATAATATATAAATAGTAGTTATACATAGGAACTTTTATCTTTATACAGACCCACTGATAAAACAGGTTGGCCAGAAGCAATGGTACAAGCTTATAATCCCAACTACTCAGAGGCTGAGGCAGGAGAATCACTGATTGAGGCCAGCCTAAGCAATTTAGTGAGATCTCGTTTCAAAATAAAATTTAAAAAAAGGGCTGCAGATGCAGCTTAGTGATAGAATGATTGCCTAGCATGCTTGAGGTCTTCTGGATTCTATCCCTAGAACCGCAAAACAAAACCAAAAACCCCCCACAAACAACACATAGCATATATTTTAAATTCTTCTAGGAGTAAAGGAGAAAGTTACCCTGTATAGAAAGATTCAACCATAACAGGAAATAGAAAATTTAAATCACAAAGGATGAATTAACACTCTTCCTGTCCCAGCATAACTTCTTCAGTTTCAGACTAACTTCTTTTTTTTTTTTTTAATTTTTATTGTTGGTTGTTCAAAACATTACATAGTTCTTGATATATCATATTTCACACTTTGATTCAAGTGGGTTATGAACTCCCATTTTTACCCCGTATACAAATTGCAGAATCACCTCAGTTACACATCCATTGATTTCAGACTAACTTCTTATTCAGTTCCTGGGAACTGATCTCATCAATTATCCCCTCATTTTTATCTTCTATCTCTTCCACCCCATCTCCTTGGCTCATTCCCCTTGGTGTACACACATTTTCAAAAGTATTGAACACTTCAAATATAAGACAATCATTTCATCCTGCATTTCTCCATTAGCCAATTCATTTTCTGTTCACAGAAACATTTCTGGAAAGGTATATTCTATATTCAGTTACTATTAAATCAATTTCTTCAACTTACTAAAATCAGGCTCTCTGCTGCACATCTCCACTAAAACTACTCCAGCCAAAGTCATTGATGGCTTCCACATTATCAATTCAAAACAGTTTTCATTATCTTATTGGACTTTTCAGCTGCATTTGACAGAAATGCAGAAATGAACCATTCGATCCTTCCTAAAATTTCTGGCATATTATTCTCTACTGGTCTTCTACAAATTGCTTTCTGGTTGCTCCTATTCAGCCACCTTGTAACATATTCCTCCTGTACTTTTATCCTTTAAACATGGGATTCTTAGGGTTCTGGCATTCAGTGATCATCTCTCTCAGAATTTCAACATGAACTTATTCATTTAATACTTCAAGATTCATCCCTAGGCCTCCTGATACCCTACTGTCTAATGGGAACATATTTGATTGTATGGTCCACAGAATTACATTCATAACATGTGCACAATTGAACTCATCTTCACTTCCTGTAACTTTGTTAATGGCATCCACTTAGCTCAACCAAGCTCAATCTTCAAGAGTTAACTAATTTTCCCTCTTCCTTACTTCCCATAATCACACATCAATCCTCTTACCACTTTATATATTTCTTCCTCTCTATCCCAACTCCAAGTGCCTTAGACTTTGTTATTTCTAGAACTTGGCAACTGCAATGAGTCACTCTAAATCATAATTCCTTTTTTGTTTGTTTGGTTTTGGTAGTGCTGTGATTGAACCCAGGGTCTTGTATATGCTTAGGCAAGCACTCTACCACTGAGCTACAACCCTATCCCATTTTGTTTTAGTTTGAGACAGGATCTTACTAAGTTGCTCAGGTTGGCCTTGAACTTTCTATCCTCCTGCTTCAGCCTACTTACTCAATAGGCTGGGATTATAGGTGTCTGCTATGGTGCCTGCCATTAACCATAATTCTGTGCATAAAACTGTTATTGTTCTTCATTACCAAAAGGAGTGTTTCCTATGTCTGAGTTACTTGAAAATGCTTGCAAGAATGCATATTCATGGGTTAATCTTCAATAAATACATTTTCCAAGTGGCTTTGATGCAATTTAAGGCTTGAGAATATGGGCTAAAGTTCAATTTCTAACCAATGCATAAAAGGTTTTGTAGGACTTGGCCCTTTTCTACTTAGCTCTCTTATCTAGCACATCCCTCTTCCTCCTATCAAGTGGTTTATTATCTAGAATATTAGATATGACTGCATTTATCCCAGTATCTTTGGCTTTCATGCCTTTACTGTTCTTCCCCTTTCTTCACTTCACCAAGTCTTAATCTTTAGAGACTTATGAAAGAAGGTCCACTATTACCTGGCTTTTTTCTACCAAAGGCACTCACTTCCAAACCCTATTCATCCAAAAAGTGAACTTTCTTGCTGTGGAATCATAAAAAGAAATTTGGCTTTTTTTCTCCCCAGTTCCTGGCACAGAGCTCCTAAAAACCTTGGAATTTCCTGAATGATAAGGATGATAGGAGCATTTTTTGTTCTAATGAGGTGACTCTTGGCTGGCCCCTAGATAGCTTCAGGATGGGAGCTGTTCAACAGAAAGATCACACCTTGATTAGAAGCTTAGAACTTTCGACCCCACCACCTAACCTGTGGGAAGAGAAAGAGCTAGTCACCAATGGCCAATAATTTAATCAGACATCCCTATATAAAGAAACTTCTAAATTAAAAAATAATATAAAAATTATTTTAACAAAAATCTTTAAAAAAGGGGTTCAAAGAGCATCTGGGTTGGTGAACACACTGAGGTGCTGAAGGGCAGCATACTTAGAGAGGGCATTGGAAACACCATGCCCTTCTGCCCAAACCTTGCCTTATACATATACATTTCTTCCATATGGTTATTGTCATCTTTATAATAAACTGGTAACATTTAAGTAAGTGCTTTCCTAAATTCTGTGAGTGATTCTGGCAAATTATCAAACCCTATGGGGGGGGACTGTGAGAACTCCTTGCTTTACAGTCAATTCAGAGAGAAAGGTGGGTGCTATGGTTTGAATACTGAGTATCCCTCAAAGCCTCAGCTGTTAAAGAGTTGATCCCTAGCTGGTGCTATTGGGAAGTAGTAGAAGCTTTAAAAGGTGGGGCTTGGTGAGAGGTCTGAAGGTCTTTGGAGATCACATATTTTGTAATAGTGACAAAAAACTAACTAACACAGTAGGTAAAACTACCTACCACAGGTGACTGAATTGAAAACAGCCTGTGGAACCAAGCTTTTAATGATGTGGAATTTGATGCTAACTCTGGGTAGTTAGTTTAAGAATTGAGTTATTGTAGCACATTCAGTTGGTGTTCACACAGAATCAGAAAATTGACTGTTATTAAGAGGAAAAACCATCTCTCACTTGTCTTTAGAAACACATGCATTCTCTGAAGTATATGAATTTGTGATTAAGAATAGAAGTAAAATTACTTTTGTTCGCTTATTAATAATCTGCAAAAACGAAAGGTATTTCATACTCTAACACATCCACGTAGTACAAAAGAACAACACTGGTAATTTCGATTGATAAAATTTTCATAATCAATCCATGAACTACCCCATTTGACTTGTTAAAATTGCCAATAGGAAACTGGAATGCATAAAAAAGAAATGCAACAATGCTTTCATAGAACATATTAAAGTGAATTACAGTTATAATTAGATAATTTCCTAAAAGGAAAGCCTATGTCAACATGTGGGTTACCACCACTCTCCAAAAACATATCAATAGATATCAGACTTGACTAAGAGTAACTTTAACAGAAACTTAAACATTAAAATTCAAGTGAAGGGGGCTGGGGATGTGACTCAAGCAGTAGCGCGCTCGCCTGGCATGCGTGCGGCCTGGGTTCGATCCTCAGCACCACATACAAACAAAGATGTTGTGTCTGCCGAAAAAAAACTAAAAAAAATAAATATTAAAAAATTCTCTCTCTCTCTCCCCCCCCCCCTTTAAAAAAAATTTCAAGTGAAGGGGCTAGAGTTGTAGCTCAGTGATAAAGTGCTTGCCCAGCATATTTGAGGCACCAAGTTTGAGTCTCAGCACCACATATAAATAAATAAAAATAAAGTTCCATAGACACATTTAAAAAAATTTTTTTTTAAAGATTCAAGTGAACTTCTTAAGGAGGTTCAACATTTATCATATGCCCCTTGGTTTTCTCTTTTAAAAACTTGTTTCCAGATTGTGAGTTCAAAGCCAGCCTCAGCAACTTAGCAAGGCCCAAGGCAGCAAGATCCTGTCTCAAAATGAAATATGAAATATGAAAAAGGGCTGGGGATGTGGCTTAATGGTTAAGCGTCCTTGGGTTTAATCCCTGGTACAAAAAAACAAAACATTTGTGTCCATGCCTGGTGTGGTGGTACACACCTATAATCCTAGCAACTTGGGAGTTCAGGCAGGAGAATCATAAGTTGAACATAGTCTTGGCAACTTATTTTTTCTTAAGTAAAAAAGCAATAGTTTATTCTTTAACTTCCTGAAGGTAGTATGTATTTTATATCACATACAGAAAGGTGGTTTTACCTTCTTGATGCTTCTTTTTTGTTTTTATTTTAATTATAGTGCTTTTACTACATCTTAACATACTACATTCAATTTCCAATCTATTCAACTTTTCTGTATTTTCCACTATGCATATTTGATCCCAAGAATTGTATGCAAATACATTTTGCATATTATTTCTTTTGGTTTTTTTAAATTTTTAAATTTTATTTGTTCTTTTGGTTATACATGATAGTATATTTTTATTTTGAGCCCTGTCTCAAATAAATAAATAAAAAGTGTTGGGATGTCTCTCTGGGGTAGAGCATCCCCGGGTTCCATCCCCAGTACTGCAAATACAATTTGCCTCTGTTAAATAAATATGTTCACTGTTAGTTACAGAGAAACATTAAAAAATATAAACATAAAGAGCACATCAAGGGGGTTGGGGTTGTAGCTCAATGTTAGAGCACTTGCCTAGCACATGTGAGGCACTGGGTTTAATCCTCAGCATCACAAAAAAATAAATAAATGTATCATATTCATCTACAACTAAAAAAAAAAACCAAAACTTTTTTTTTTTTTTAAGAGCACATTAAGTGATCTGGGTCTATAGCTCAGTGGCAGAGAACTTCACACTAGCATGTGTGAAGCACTGGGTTTGACCCTTAGCACCACATAAAAATAAACAAATAAAATAAAGGCATGCTGTCCATCTACAACTAAAAAAAAATTTAAAAACTCATCAAGTTCGAAAAACCACTCATAATTCTAGATGTACATATAAAAAATATACATTAAGCAAAATGGGTTCACACTGTACTGTGTTTCCACTGTGTTCACAAATGAGTTCATATTGCACAGTGTTTTATCATTTTTCCCAACCAAAATTTACTATCAGCATATTATTCAATTTTTAATTAATTATTTTTATTTTTTAGAGATGGGAGCGGTCTAGCTATTGTTGCCCAGTCTGGCCTCAAACTCCTGGGCTCAAGCAATACTCCTGCCTCAGCCTCCCCAGTAGCTGGGACTACAGGTATACAACACCTTGCCCCACTAAAGATTTTAAACAAACAGTATAATACTTTGTTATATAAAATTTTAACTATACTAATAAAGCTAAAGTTCCCTTTAATCACTAACTCCAGGCTCAACCTCCTCCCCAGAGGTAACTTCACCTATAAGCCAGAGTTTTAGATTTGTGTATGTTTATGCAGCTGTGGAAATAATATTTTATAAACATAGTATTGTATGGTATATACTGTTCTGTAATTTGTTCTCTTTCTCAGTATAGTTGGAATATCTTTCTCTGTTAGTATATACAAATTTATCCCATTCTTTTTTAAAAATTTTTTTAGTTGTCAATAGACTTTTATTTATTTATATGCGGTGCTGAGAATCGAACTCAGGGCTAGGCAAGCACTCTACCACTGAGCCACACCCCGCCCCATTCTTCTTAAGTACTGCATAGTGCTCCACAATTTATTTAAATATTTCCCATTACTTAGGTCATTCTTTGTTTTTGTCTTGTTTTGCTCTCATGAACAATGCTACAACTATTGTCCTTATAACACATGCATGTGCCACAGGTAAAAACGTTTTTCAGCCAGGTGCAGTGACACAATCCTATAATCACCGCTACTCAGAACACTGAGGTAGGAGGCTTACAAGTTCAGAGACAGACTAAAAATTTTTTTTTCAAGAGTAGATAAGAAAAGGAAATGATGAATCATAAAACATTTAAAATTTAACAAATAATGCCAAATTTCCCTCCAAAGTAGCCAAACTAATTTATATATTCACAAATAATTTATTATACTTCACACACCATCTCTTTATCATACCAGATATTATCACGAGGTATTTTTTCCTAAATCAATAGATGAAAAATATTACCTTATTGTTTTAATTTCCCTAATTACTAATGAGGATAAACATGTTTTCTTATGGGCCATTTTTATTCCCTCTCCTATGAATTTGTTTATTTTTCCTATGTTTCTTTTTATGAGTTTTTTATAGTCTTACTATTTATAGGAGTTTTCTGAATATTAAACATTTGCTTTATTGCCAGTATTTCTCATTATTGCTTGGTTTCTTATGTAATTATGGTTATTTTTTGCTATATTAACACATATTTTGACAGAAATATGTGTTAATATAGCAAAAATTTAGCAATCCTTCTTTCAGGGCTTTTATATTCTGAGACTTACTTGAGGTCTTTCCTCCTATGTACAATGGTATATGCTGTATTCCCAGCTGCTCAATAAGTTGAGGCAGGAGGATCGTGGTGAGGT
Source organism: Marmota marmota marmota (assembly GCF_001458135.2). NCBI lineage: Eukaryota > Metazoa > Chordata > Mammalia > Rodentia > Sciuridae > Marmota > Marmota marmota. The sequence goes on along the minus strand of NW_025999891.1, from coordinate 3,380,121 downwards.
AGCATCCAGTGATGGGAGCATGTGGTAGAGCAGAACTGCTCACCTCAGGGCCAGGAAGAAAAAGAGAGCAATGGAGCTGGCCAGAGTCCCACAATCCCCTTCAATGGCAAGTCCCAGTGACATAAATACCTCCCAATAGGTTCCACCTTTTAAAGGTCCGACTATCTCTCAATAGTGCCACTCTGAAGACCAATTCTTTAATACAAAGACCTCTGGTGGACACTTATCCAAATCATATCAGTCTTTATTTTTTTTCCACATAGAAATTATAGTTTTTCCCATTGCTACTGATTTAAAACACCATCTCCAGCATATAGTAAACCCCTGTATAACTACAGATCTATAACTGTTTCATTAATATATACTGCTTTAGTTATAATTTTTAATATATTTTAATATCCCTTCTCTCTGATTTTATTATCTTTTCTCTTTCTCATGAATTTTAGAATTAATCAGCTTTTCAAGTTCCAAGAGACAGCCTGGTGGGATTCTGATTGAAATTGCATTGCAGGTATAAATTCATTTGGGTAGCATTTTTGTAATATTAAGTCTTCCCCTAAGAACATGCAAAGTTTGATATTTACTGAGTTTTTTGTATTTGTTTTTTATACCCTTCAATAGGCTTCAAGTAGGTTCTGAGGATTTTTTTTTTGTCAAAGTTCTGTTAGGTACAATAATTGGTTACATAAAATTGAAAAACAAACAAGAGAACATGTATTGGAAATCACTGTCAGACCCGATGCAGTGGTGCATGCCTGTGATCCCAGTAGCTTGGGAGGGAGAAGCAGGAGTATCACAAGTTCAAAGCTAGCCTCAGCAACTTAGCAAGGCACTAACCAACTCAGGAAGACCCTGTCTCTACGAAAATACAAAACAGGGCTGGAGATGTGGCTCAGTGGTCGAGTGCCCCTGAGTTCAATCCCCGGTACCCCCCCAAAAAAGAAACCATGGTCAGTTTCCTAGGCCAAAACTCAATCTGGATCTTAATTTGTCCTTCAAATGAAAAAATTCAACTAAAAAGTGGGTCTCACCTCCCACTTTTTAGTTCCACCTTTGTACCATTTTTAAAATTATTTTAGTTGTAGATGGACACAATACCTTTTATTTATTTGTTTGTTTGTTTATTTTTATGTGGTGCTGGGTATCGAATGCAGTGCTTCCCATGTGCTAGGCAAGCACTCCAGCACTGAGCCACAACCCCAACCCCCAAAAGTTTCATTTTAAAGAATTATTTTAAAGCCAAGTTTCTAAAAATCTAATTTTAGTCAGTAATATATTAACTCATTAGAGAAGATATTTAAGCTTTGAACAGCTTCTGGGCAGATCCTTAATAAAACACTAACAACATCTAAAAATACATTTCCAAGACATTTCCTGTGTGGGGACAGAGGTTCTACTCCATAAATGCAGAGGTCAATTAACAGAATTATCTCCCAGCTGGTTCTGTATGCCTGCCAATACTTACCATCAATCCACAGAACGAAACAATTATAGCATTCCATCAACTTCTATTCCATGGTTCTGAAGACATTTTACTAAGAGTACATAGCTCAACAAGACCTTAGAGATTCAAATCTTATCTCTCAGATGAGAAAGCTAGGACTACAAAGATGAAGAGAATGGCCAGGGTAAAAGTTAAATGACAGCAAATCTAGATGAGGTCAATGTTATTTCTTCAACATTATGCAGCTTGTACTACTCTGGGCTATTTTACTCCGTAATAGTCCTGTGGATATTTTATAACAATATAGTACCTGGGACCAGTAATTACTTAATGCTATAAAATAAGTTATCAGCAGCCAGGCACTGTGACATATGCCTATAATCCCACTGGCTTGGGAGGCTGAGTGGGAGAATTGCAAGCTCAAGGCCAGTCTCAGCAACTTAGTGAGACCCTAAGAAACTTAGTAAGACTCTGTCTCAAAAAATAAAACAAGCTGAGGATGTGGCTCCGTGGTAAAGCGCTAAAGCACCCCTGAGTTCAATCCCTGGTACCAAAAAAAAAAAAAGTAAGCTATTAGCATAGAATATACTTAATAACATAAAAGTCTTGAAGCATGCATTTAAGTTTTTGTACATTTTACATATTGTCATTATTGACTTGTTTAATAAGGATTAAAAGAGGATAAGCATCAACTTTGGTAGGAAAAAAACAAAACAGGGGCCAGGTGTATGTCTATAATCCTAGCTACCTGGGAAGCTGAGGCAGAAGGATTGCAAATTCAAGGTCAGCTAGCACAATTTAGCAAGATCCTATCTCAAAAGAAAATTTCTAAAAAAGTGTTTGGGGATGTAGCTCAATGGTAGAGCACTTGTCTAACAGGCACAAGTCCATGGTTCGATCCCCACTACTGGGGCGGTGGGGGCGGTGGTTAGGGCACACAAACTGTTATTTCCTAGCTCTTCTTTTTTATACCCACCAAAAATAACATGGAATTCAAGATTCAATTTTATTTATTTTTTTTTTTTGAAATGCCATGAGTCAACTTTAATATGTAAAAATTACAACACTCTTCTCCCAGCAATAAGCAAGTCCATTCTTCAAATGTAAATGAGGGTTTATAACATGAGGGTACAGAAAAAGTTGTTTCTGCCGCAAACACAAGTAGCCAGATGGATTTGGGTAAATGCTGCTGTACACACAAGCACTGGACGAGTACACAAAGGACTGACAGCTAGGCCAGAAACAAGATGGCCTGTGAGGCCCATACCGAACACCAGAATAGACCACTGTTCTTAAAGGCCATTGGAGACAAGATTTCCCCAGTGAACAAGTTGGTTCAGTTACTCTTTAATTTATCAAGAGTTCTACACCGTTTCATTGAGCAGACTTAATTTTTACAAACTTTTTGAACAGAGAAAGTTAAAAAAAAAACAGAATAAAGTAGGAGAGAACTATAATGTTAAAAATGGTCATTAATAAACAGATCCAGACAATTACTGGACAGTTCTAGGTCTGAAACTGAGGCTTCCCAACTCAAGCAAGCATAGAAGTCAATGGCATACAATCTGTCTTTTTTTATCCACCCACATCCTTAAAACAGGACAAGATGGGATGACCACAACAGGTAGTATCACTGAGGTTTCAAGTAGCAGCTAAAATGTGCCAGAACTCTCCACCCTGTCCAGAACCTTTGTTCTACTCCCTCAAAACAAAAGAAACTGTTTTCTCAATAAGGCTTTCATCTCTCCCACCAGCTGGGCACAAGGCTTAATGTCACCTTCACTACTCAGACATCACTTCCACCACTTTTGCTTTCTTCTTCTTCTTCTTCTTCTTCTTTGTGGTGTCACTGTCCCCATCTCCAGGCTCGCCCCCATGCTCTAATGCAGCTTTGGCCTTTTTATCTTTCTTATTCTTCTTCTTTTCCTTCTTGATCAACTGGGGAGCTGCTGGAGGGTTCTCATCACTTTCACTCTCACTCTCTCACTTCCGCTTTGGGACTTTTACAGCTTCAGAAACTACCTGTGGGGCTTTTACCACTTCAGCAACTAAAGGTGTAGTTTTTAATACTTCAGCAACCACCTCTCTTTTGCCAGAATCACTGTAGTCAATGTACTCCTGCTTCCAGGTGGCAGGAGTGTTATCTGTGGGTTTGCCATGCTTGTCCAGAAGACCCTGCTTGATCATTAGCTTCTTCTGACTTGCCTTTGGACCCAAACCCCACTTCCGAGGGTAGGTGTCTCTCTCCATAATCACTCTCTTGATCTTTGCTACTATACCATGGTCACAGGTAGAGATCACTGCTGTGGTCATCAACGCAATAGCCATGCAGATTGCTTCCCCCTTGGTAGTGATGACCACAATCTCCTGGTTGACCTCAATGCCATCTTCATATCGGAGAACACCTGGCAGCATAATCTTGGCCCCATAGCAGATTGCATTTACTGCACTATCTTTCATAACCAATCGTTTATGGGATGTCAACAGCTTTTCCAAAGGGTAAACAACTCGCCGCAGGTAACTCTCATCCTTGTGGTTATCATATAGCCACTGAGCATCAAGCACATCATGCATTGTCACCATATGGTCCTTTTCACTCATGACTCCAGAACGAACCCTCCGAAGTTCCTGCATCTGACCGCCAACTCCCAACAATAAGCCAAGGTGTACACACAGTGTCCGAATGTAGGTGCCAGCCTCACAACTCACCCAAAAGATTCCTAGTCTTCTTTCAGGATCATATTCAATCATCTTGCTCTCATAGATAGTCCTCACTCGGAGTTGCCTCTTTACTGCAGCAATAAGTGGGGGTCGCTGGAACAGGGCACCTGTTAGAGTTTCTAGGGCCCTAGAAAGCTGAGTCCCCCCTTCAATAGCATTGTGCAGCCGGACAATTCCCACATACTCTTTGCCTGCACTCTGTTGTGATTTCACCAAACGTGTTGCACGTTCTATGCACACGATTAAACAGCCAGTCACCTTTGGATCCAAGGTGCCACTGTGTCCTGTCTTCTCTACCCGAAGTATTCGTCGGATCCAGGCTACCACCTCATGGGAAGAGGGGTTAGAGGGCTTGTCAAGATTAATAAAACCTGTCCTGATATAGTCCCCAATCTCCCTCTTCAGAGGATATGAACCACAAGGAAGAGGTGTATAGTGTGTTGTCCTTACATTTAGCTTATCGAAATTCTTTAGCAACAAGGGCCACTGAGATGTATCCAACTGAGCCACTTTGGATTCTGGTTTGATAAGAAATTCTTCAGCATGCTGTATTTCAGCTACATCTTCTTCTTGTAAAGACTTCCGCTCCTTTTTCTTCTTATGTTTCTTTGGTAAAATAACTACTTCCTCGTCCGCCATGTTGTACAGCATCGCGTGCGTTCCAGGCACGCCACCCCCGAAAAAACTCTCAAGATTCAATTTTAAGAAGGATAAAGCAGGGACTGGGGATGTGGCTCAAGTGGTAGCACGCTCGCTTGGCATGCGTGAGGCGTTGGGTTCAATCTTCAGCACCACATAAAAATAAATAAGTGAAATAAAGGTATTGTGCTCAACTACAACTAAAACATAAATATTAAAAAGCAGGCCAACTTCTGGCATGTGCTGTTAAGGCAATAGGCTCTGAAATCAGACCGACTAGATTTGAATCCTATTCTACCTCTTATCTGTGCCTCAATTTCCTCATCTGCAAAAGAGAGATAATAATAGTACATATCATTAAAGGGATGTTGTGAGGCCTGAACCATACCTACAAAGAGCTCAGAAATAGTGCCTGACACAGAGAAAGTGCTCAGGAAATGTTGGTTCTTATTTCTTTCTCTTTGAAGCAACTTTTTGGTCATCATAACAAAAGGAATAGGAACCTTTAAATGATCTTCTGCAAGGGAGGTTACGGGCACTATAACTAAATACTGTATTAATTTTAAAAAAGTGTTTTCAACTGTAATTTGATAAAAACTAAGATAATCTTACAACATAGAATGTTTTTTCAGACTAGCCAATGTGAAGATAATGAGATAAACTATACATAGAGATTGCACTAGATCCCATCAACAAAAAAATTTTAAAAATTAAAAAATTAAACCCCACAAAATGACTATACTTCAGAATTTTACGTCCTGCTCATTTCCTAGCTTCTAATCAAAACCTATCTTCAAAATCTGAAAAGATTTTGTATGAACAACATAAAAGCTTAATGACATCCACGACCAAAAAGCTTTACTTTTTTGGTACTGGGGATTAAATCCAAGGATACCTTAACACTGAACTACATCCTCAATTTTGTTGTTTGTTTGTTTTGAGACAGAGTCTCGCTAAATTGCTGAGGCTGGCCTCCAATTTGCGATTTTCCTGCCTCAACCTCCAGAGTCACTGGGATTATAGGCATGTGCCACCGCACCTTGCTCCAACTAGCTTTTTTTTTTTTTAGTTGTAGATGGACACGATATCTTTATTTATTTATTTACTTTTATGTGGTACTAAGGATGGAACCCAGTTCCTCACAAGTGCTAGGCAAGTGCTCTACCACTGATCTACAACCACAGGCCCTCCAATTAGCTTTTTAAAATGAGGAAAACAGGGCTGGGGATGTGGCTCAAGCGGTAGCACGTCCGCCTGGCATGCGTGCGGCCCAGGTTCGATCCTCAGCACCACATACAAACAAAGATGTTGTGTCTGCCGAAAAAAACTAAAATAAATAAATAAAGAGAGAGAGAGTTTAAAAAATAAAATAAAATGAGGAAAACAGTTTTCAGAATTAAAAGTAGAAATAGTGAATATTTTCAGTAGTAAATATATAAAATTAAAAACTTAAGTTTCCAAAGCAAATCTCACCCTACCACCTCACCAGGGAAAAAAAGCAGGGGAGGGGGCATTCTATGTACAGAAAATAGATGCCCCAAAGCTTACAAACTCCTTTCACTGGAAGGCAGGAGGAGTGCTTTTGAAATCTTCGGTTTATTCACTCTTTTTTAGTTGTAGATGGACATAATACCTTTATTTTATTTATTTATTTTTATGTGGTGCTGAGGATCAAACCCAGTGCCTCACAAAGGCTAGGCAAGTGATCTACCACTGAGCTACAAGCCCAGCCCCAGTTTATTTACTCTTAATTCCTGAAAAGATTGTTTTTCTGGTTTCCATATCTGGAAGCAGATATGATTAGTAAAACTAAAGAGCTATTAGAGGAGGTCACAATGACAATAGGAAATGATAGCTGATAATGTGACAATAAGAAGATTCAGTAAAACTATAAAAAGACCCAAACACAAACACTAGAATCAAGAACAATCCTACTTGGAAAAGAAGTTCCTAAGGCACTACTCTATTAAGAGCTCAGTGTAATATTTCCCACCTCTCCAAAGCTAATCTTTCCATGTGTCTTAAATGTTGTTGCATGAATCATCCTCTCTTCCTTTTCTTTCCTAATGACTTTATTCTAATAAAGATAAAATAAAAGAGCTCTTCATCCCTTCTGCCCTTCCAGTGTGTAAGGATACAGATTTTGTTACTCTGCTGAGGACACAGCAAGAAGGCCCTCACCAATGAATTTGTTTGATGTTACCTTGTTTTGAACTTTCCAGCCTCCAGAACTGTGAGAAATAAATTTGGTTTATTTATAAGTGATCTAATCTGTGGTAGTTTGCTGTAGTATCAGGAATGAAATAAGAAAGCATTCATGATTAAAAAGATTTAGGAAATTTGATATTAAAATTAAATAGGGGCAGTGGCACACACCTGTAATTCCAGTGGCTTGGAAGGCTGAGACAGCAGGATCACAAGTTCAAAGCCAGCCTCAACAACTTGCCAAGGCCCTATGTAACTTAGCGAGACAAAATAAAAAATAAAAAGGGCTAGGAATGTGGCTCAGTGATTAAGTGCTCTTGGGTTCAATCCCTGGTACCAAAAAAAAAAAAAAAAATTAAACAAGTTTATTTACAATAGAATTCCACAGATATTTAATATATTAATGTGAAGTGTAGCTCTACAAGATGGGGTTCTGCATTGTTACAAAGTTACTGAATATAAACACTTTTACCCTTCCTTTTAAAGCATTATCTTATATGAGAAATGAATTGGGGACACATTTTGTTAATACTGCCCTTGATGTTCTTTTTCATCCTTATTATAGGATCTTCTTCCTCCATTAGATTCCCAAATGGCCCCTTCCCAAAAATCCATCTTTAGTCCACTCTTCTCTCACACCTCAGTCTCCCTTTGATTCTCCACTTGCCTCACCCTATACAGTCTGTGTGATTGTATTCATATCCTCATAGCTTCTGCCAGTCCTTAGAATGAACAAGTGACTCTGCCACTAACTATGAAATCTTGGATCTTGATTTCCTAATCTATACACTGGGAATAATAATAATTCATGAGAAGTAAATGATAGATATATAAAGTATTTACCACTGTGCCTGACACATTTAAGCAAAAGGCCCAATAAACAATCTCTATCATTTTCTCTGTCTCCAATCAAGATCTCCTTGCTGAGCAACAGATTTATTTATCTACCTTGAGGCTTTCTCTTGGCTATTTCATATATATCTCAACTCAAGATGCTCACCTCCCATCTGAACTGGCCTTTGTATTCTCTGCCTCACTGAATGGCACTCTCCACAAAGCTGGCCAAACTTAGAACACTGAAGCCATATTCTAGACCTTTCTTCTCAACCTCCATCCTGCTCCCTGTCCCAATACAGCAGCAAGTATATCTGGCTCTCCTCCAATACATTTTCAGATAGCTATCTTCTTAGAGTGAAAATTTGATTATATTACTCTTCTACTTAGATTCTTCAATGTTTTCTCATGGTTTTCTGTATATAATTCAACCTCCTAACATATCACATAAGGCTCTGCATAATCATATCTCTTCTGTCACATCTCTCATTGATGTTCCTACCCTAAAAAACACTCTTCACTCCAACTAAATAAAATCATGTGTATTTCTACAAATTGATGTAACTGTCATACCTTACACATTCTGTTCTTCTATATGTAATCCATTCAATCCCCATCCATTCACTTTATTTTTTTTTTAATTTTATTTTAGGTACTGGAGATTGAACTCAGGGGCACTTGCCCACTGAGCCACATCTCCAGCCCTATTTTTTTTTTTTGTATTTTATTTAAAGACAGGGTCTCACTGAGTTGCTTAGCACATTGTCATTGCTGAGGCTGGCTTCTGAACTTGCAATCCTCCTGCCTCAGACAAGCACTATAGTGCCTGGCCATGCATCCACTTTATTGCTAGCTAATTCCAAATGGATTTTTTCATGAGTTTAATTGTATGTCATCCCATTCTTATCTTTTAAATTTTCTCTTTATCAAATGTAAATTTCAGCTTATCCATTTAAATATTCATTCTCAAGCTATTTAATACTATGAAATATAGCAATTTATCAAATATTTCAGACACTAAGAACAAGAAAGGTTCCTGATCTCAGACTAATGTGGAAGACTGTCTTATACAAAAACAAAACCCTAATATAATACTATAAAGAATGTGAATATATATATATAATATTTCCATGAGACTATAGAGGAATAAATAACTAATATATGCTAAATGGTTATGAAAATATATAACTGAGTCAGATGTGATGGTATATGCCTGTAATTCCAGCAACTTTGGAGGCTGAGACAAGAGGATCAAAAGTTTGAGGCCAGCCCCAGGAATTTAGCAAGATTCCTCACTAAGTTAGTGAGATCCTTTCTTAAAATTTAAAAAATAAATAAAAAGGACCGGGGATGTAACTCAGTGGCAAGGTGTCCCTTGATTCAATCCCCAGTACCAAAATGTGTGTGTGTGTGTGTGTGTGTGTATTTATTTATATTTATATATTTTTTGGTACTGGGGATTGAATCCAGTGTGTGTGTGTGTGTGTGTGTGTGTGTGTGTATCTAAATATGCATATACAGATATATATATGTAACAAACTCTAAATATTTTTCGCTACCAGTAAAATGAAATTTTTTAGAGTCATATATTAAAATTTACCCAATAAACGTCAACATAAATTTAGTTTCTAAACTTTTCACTCTTTAAGTGACAATTTCTGTGATACAAAGTGTCAAGGATAATAGGATGTGGACAGACTTTTAAGTAAAGATTTTAAGTAGCCAAAAAGGCAAACATAAAAGTTTTCAGGAAAATCAACAAAATATAGTTTTGAAGAGTCTAAACATTCCATTTTTAAGCAGTTCTTTGACCTCTTATTAAAAAGAAATGGTTCTGCAAATGCCACATGAGAAATTAACATGTCTTAGTATATTGAAGTCTCTTTTTTATAGCAACCTGATCTATTCCTTAACTAACATAGGTAAAAATAGCAATTAATGCATACTACTTTCTAAGAGGTATGAAATTTTAAAAATTCACATTTAATATGCTATAAGCTCTCTGCTCAGTTACAAAGTATTACAAATTCATATAGTTACATAAGAACATCCTCTGTTATGAGTATGTCACAACCACTGTAAAAAAGCAACCCCTGTTAGTGTTGACTTTAAGATTGTTTCAAATATATATACATATATAATGTTTTCTAGAATCCCCATTACAAGGATGGTCAGATAACTTCATCTGCCCATCATAGTTAATACTTGCTGCACAGTAAAATAATTACTAGTACTTCTTTGATATTATTATTCTGGTTTAAATAATAAATTACAAGGTTACCCTATCATCTCCTGCCCCACCCCCAGATTTTACTATCTCTTTTTCTCTATCTCATATTTGCTATGAAAGGGGACTCTTATCTTCTTTAGCCCAGAATTTTTTTTTTCTTAAATGGAGGTTGTAGAGGCATCTAGGAGAGGTAGGAAAATAGACAAAATCTATATTATTTTTCTATGTTTTGAGAATAACTGAAGGAGAAAATAGATAATAATTAAATGAAATTGAATAAAATAATACACAAATGAAAGTGCAACACAATTGAATGCATATTTTAAAATTAATGTTCTTCAAATAGTCATCTTGGGAAGTTCATGATAATCTACCACCAGAAAAATTTTTAGAATATCTGCTTGGAAACTGTTTAAAGTAGTTCATAATTTTTAAAAAATTATCTAACTTATAAACAAGCCTATTTTCACTTTCTTTATTTTACTAAAATTATTAATTTTGTGAATAAGGCTACTGACAAATTCCTTGGACAGTCCTTTGATGTGCCATCTGCCCCAGGATTATGCATCAATCATTCTCCCACGGCCCTCAGAGCAGAAATTGATTATTTTTAGACATTCTTTTATCCCTAGAGCCTGAAATGTAAAAAATACTCATTTAAAATGTTTTGGATTGGTTAATTAATATTCATGTAATATAGATATAATTATTTTTTTTACCATTTCCAAAAAGCAAATTCATCTTCAAAGGAAGATTTGCTAGCCTTGGAGATATTTAAAAGAACTGAATGCAAGGTGGAAAAAAAAAAAGGAACTCCAAAGATGGTGAGCAAATATTGCATCATTTACATAAATACATTATCTGTTTTCCTTAGGGATGAGATAATATTCTTTTGAATATATATGATGTTATGTCTGTTGAAAGAACTACCCTAGTTGTACTACCCTAGAATCCATAACTCCTTAATTAACTGAAAATTTCCAAATAAACAAAAAGAAAAAACTAAGTTTCAGAGCCAAATTGGCTATTCTGTTCATCAGTATCTGGCCTTGAAAAAATTTCTTACCTTTAAAAACTCGAATTCTGGGCTGGGGTTGTAGTTCAGTGGTACACTGCTTGCCTACCACATGTGAGGCACTGGCTTCGATCCTCAGTACCACATAAAAATAAATATAATAAAAGTTTTTTTTTAAAAAAAAATTCTAATTCTTCTCTCCCAGATAAAACTACCAATGAACTTCATAATGCATCAACCCTGAAAAACCTTAACTGCTTTCCAATCTTATTTCTAAGTTTTTCATTAAAAGTTTATCCAAACTTTAGATTTAGATGATTGACTAAAAACTATACTCTACACCCTGCTATAAAATTGGCTTAAGTTTAATTTTTTAAAAATATTTATTTTAGTTATAGGTTGACACTATACCTTTATTTTATTTTTGTGTGGTGCTGAGGATTGAACCCAGTGCCTCGTGCATGCTAGGTGAGCACTCTACCTCTGAGCCACAACCCCAGCTCCTTGAGTTTAATTTTTAATACAAATTCTTACAGGAAATTATAAAAACCTCTTAATTTCTATAACTAGGAGAATAAATTTCTAGGTATCTTCCCATTAACTACACCTGTTCTTGTTTTAACTAACAAACACCATTTATAGGTATCATGGCAATATCTGTATAGCTACAAAAATGACAAAATTAAGTTTTCATTAGACCTAGTTTCATAGCTGTATTAAGATTTTTTTTAAATCATAAAATAAGCCTTAGTAGTTGAATTTAATTAACTGTAAAAAGACAAATCATCCAATCACAGATGAATGGGTCTTAACGGACAGTAGGAGAAAAAAATAATCACAGGTAATAGAGATACTGGATATTTAAAGACTTAAAAGTATAAGCTGATTATAACTCATATTATAAAAGCCATGCCTTAAGTTTCCATATCACGTAACAGTAAAAATCATTCTTACTATTAAGACTCTCAAGGAACCAAGTACCTGTAACACAGAAATTCCTAAGAATTCCCATTTATATGGGCAAGGCCCTGGATTCAATCCTTAAGACCCCAGAACAAAACAACAATAACAAATCCCAAATATAAGAGTTAATTCTATGGGAAAATACCAGTATCTGTTGTTTGTGGTGCTCATATTGAGCAAAGAAACACCACCCCGTTACTAACCTACTATGTCACTACATGAGTCACTTTAAAACAAGATTTTCCTCCTTTGTTTAAAAACAAGACAACCCTATACCAAACAACACATGGTAAGGTACAAGTTTAGACAACTTCACTTTCAGTAGAAAACACTTGACAGCACTTGAACAAAGCATGTTATTGCTGGGCGTGGTGGTTCACACCTAAAATACCAGTGACTACAGGAGGCTGAGGCAGGAAGATCTCAAGTTCAAGACCAGCCTAGGCAACTTAGTGAGACCCTGTCTCAAACTAAAAAATAAAAAGAGTTGTCTGGCCCAGCTGACCAGCGACCTGCCGACCCTCTGACCCATCCCGTCCCTGTTATAAAGAAATTGCTTCAGCAGCTCCAGCTAGAGACTGAGCTCTACTGTGTGAAGGTTCCCAGGCAGCTACAGACATGAAACAATTCTGTCCACAGAATGCTCAACATGATCCCCTGCTGACTAAATATCTTCAAGTACAAATCCCTTTAGATCTCAGAAAGTCTGTTCCTTTTTGTAGTCAAATGAATCTTACTGAGGTTTCCCAAACCACTGTTCAAGAACCAGTGAATATTCGAGAGATAAATTTGAAGACTATACAAAAAGCTTCCTTATAACACATGTGCCATAATATAATCTTCTACTTTTCAGTCTTTAACATCTACCTCTCTGAATTTTCATGAATTTCTATTTCACAAGAGTAATTATTTTATATACACTGGCAACAACATACAATAAAATACTTAGTATAAAAAATAATAAAAAATAAAAAAGACTGGGGTCACGGTAGCTCAATGGTAGAGTGCCCTAAGTACAATCCCCTGTACTATCAAAAAAAAAAAAGTATATTAAATGTATATTATTGTTCTAGAGTTTCAGTGTCATTCTCACCTTAAAATTTCTGGATCCTCCACAAAAACTTTCAGAGGGTATACCCCTGCCTGTTGTTAATAATAAACATTTGTACTAAGAAAAGGAAGGCCATATTTGTTTTCCAATGGGGGGATGCTGGGGATTTTTAAGCTCTATTTTTGCCTCTGACCCAAGCAACTGAATATGCATATTATTCAGAGAGTGAGATACTAAGGTTATCATATCATTAAACACATAATAAATGCTTTTTATCAGTGGTTTAAGATCTTATTAGATACAAGTGTCAACACTGTAAAACAGACCATCTAAAACTATTCATGGTTGGTATAACTTCAGTTGTAATGTTTAACATCCTTGATGAATGACTCCCAGATGAATTTTATCATTAGGGCTTCCTGACATCTTGCATTCCACTTAATATCACTTTGTCCTCTAAAAACCTTTATATCACAAATTTGAGAGGAAGTAGAATTTTTGCATTTAAAAACCAAAATATTCTTTGTGAATGATATACTTCACAAATAATGAAAAATATAAAATTAGCATATTTGGGGGATAATTTTAATTTTGGCCAATAAATCTGGAGACAGAGTTTTTACTTGAAATACAATTGATTATCCTGTATCCTTATCTCTAAAATAGTGACATTATTCACATGGCCACAGTTTTAAATCTTGACTGATGTGGCAAGGAAAAAAAAACATCATTGGTCCATGTTGCATAGTTAGAAGCCAATCTGAGCCCTAGATAACCTCCATTTCTTTCTTTTTTTCTTTTTTTGATTCTGGGGACTGAATAGATTAAATCCAGGTGTTCTACCACTGAGCCACATCCTTAGTCCTTTTCATTTTTTATTTTGAGACAGGATCTCACTAAGTTGCTTAGGGCCTCACTAAGTTAATAAGGCTACTCAAACTTGTGATCCTCCTGCCTCAGCCTCACAAGTCAGAAGCATTACAGGTATAGACCACAACATTTGGCTGGACAACCTCAATTTCTTCATCCTCAAAAATCATATGCTGTACTATGTAAAAATAACAACTTAAAAAATTTAAAAGGGCCAGGTTATATGCCAAGCATCTCATCATAACTCTGGAGTTCCATCAAATTTTCATTTATGCTAACTGGACTTTATGTGCTGGGTAGAGAATAAACATGAATAAAAATGTTATAGTGCATATAATTTTACCTGTCATTCCACTTAACAAGTGCATGTAACAAAGTAATAATGAGAAACTGAGTTCTAGACAGCCTAGTTCAGGCAGTCTCATTTACAGAGCTGTATGTGCTTAAAATCACATACGTTATTCCTCATGGGTGATTTGTGGGATTTTTTTAAAGGGGAATTTTTACTAGATTTGATTTTTGCCTAATATGCTCACTTTAGAGCTCTGCTAAGGTACGACTTTGCTGTATCTCATTTGGTCTTCATAAAAACTCTTTGAATTAGAGTACAACTGGTAGCCCCCTTTCAGAGAGGAAGAAACACAGATTATGCAACTTGCTTGGCAGAGACAGGTTTCCAACTTAGTTCAGTTCGGATTCCAGAGCACCAACACTTAACTACTATGCTGTATTGCAATATTATATACCCATTTTCCAGAGAGGAATGGGAAGCTTAGAAAGATTAAGCAAACTTGTCAAATATTAAACTGCTAGCAAGTTTCTATTCTAGTATTTAAACTCTGTTTTCAAGTTCCTTGGCAACAACAAATTGAATGAAGTAAGAAATGGTAACAAGAGAATTGAAATGTGAAAAAAAATACAGTGTCCACAAACAGGCTACCCATTAAGTAACTCTGGGTCACAGACATACTCTATTTGGCTCTCAAGTTCTTTAAAACTGCATTAGTTGTTAAGATTGACAGAGTTTGACAATAGCTTTTCCAAACATACTCTTGCTACCACACAGTGATTAAGACAGAAAGCCATATAGTTGCTTTCCCCAGGCTCTCTTACAACTAGAGGGAACCATGAAACCTAGTTCCTAGGAATGGTGAAATAGCCACTGCTGACACTGCACCTCTAACACCCTTCTTTAATAATTTTTTTTTAGTTGTAGATGAATGCAATACTTTTATTTTATTTGTTTATTTTTATGTGGTGCTAAAGATCGAAGCCAATGCTGCACACATGCTAGGCAAGCACTCTATCACTGAGCTACAACCTCCAGCCCCATACAATACCCTTCTTGTATGTGGAAATAAGCATAAAGATGGGAATCCAAATTAATGGCAGAAAGGTAATGAACTTGTATCTTGCAAGAGCTGAGGGTAGAGAGCTTCCCTAGCATGGGTAAAGACCCATGTTTAATCCCCACACTGAAAGAAAAGAACATGGATTCTTGTGGTTTAAACTTGGTCTTTTGTCACTTTTTGCCAAAATTATTCCCAGCCAATTCAGCTGCCAACATTTAAAAAAAAATAAGGAGATTTTATATCATCTGAATACTAGTGTATCTTAAAATAATAAGAGTTTCTGGCAACACTGTGTCTACACTGAGTCACAAATGACAGCCCTTAAAGATAGGACTCATAGTCTCCAATTTACCACAGGTGTTCTCTGGCCAACTTTACTAATTAGATCAACTGCCTAAGCCCATAAATGTGTGACTTTCTGAATTATGCCTCAATTTAAGTCTGGTCTAGAACCCATGGGTCTATTTAGACACAGCTCCCAGGCCACCAAGACATGCAGCTGACCCACTGGTCCTTAGAGCAGAGTGGAGGCCTGCGTGGGTTAGAGTAGGAGCAGGAAGCCCTGCACCACAGCACTGAGCCCACCATGTTGACAATGGCGGGCTAATGCACTACAGGCCCCACAATGGTGAGCAAGGGGAGGGCAAGCCAACCTGTCGCCCCAAGAGGTGTGGCCTGGGTATGGTGCAGAGACCTGCTGCAGAAGCCTGCTCCATGCAGTGCTGGAGCCCTGGAATCCACTGATCCCAACCTGTTGGGAAACTGCCATTGCAGATAAGTTGGTGAGAAGATGGAAGTGGGAGAGACCTGAATGGAAGTTCAGACAATAGGGTTAGTACTTTTATAAATTCTAATTGCATGATTTTGGACTAATAGCATTGGTACTTTTTTCAGACCCTGATTAGCATTAGTTTGGACCAACAGCAATTGACCCAAGTGTTATGTAAACCCTTAGACACTGAGACAGAAATCCAGGCACTGTTCTGTTCCTGTTTCTATTTTTCAATAAATCCTACTCTTATACTCATTCATCCTGTCTGTAGATTTCATTCTTTGAACTCTCAAGAACCAAGAGAGAAGAAATTGAGGGTAAGTTGCTGGGGTCTGCTACAACACTTGAGGGCATAGTGAGCCATTAAGAGCTGCAACAGTTCTAGGCTGCAGAGGCCTACAGCTTATGTAGATCCCACCTGCCAGGAGAAGCAAAGAAACTCTGGTTTCAGTTTAAGTGCATAGTGTTCCAGAAACTCACCAATCAATTACAACAAAAAGGACGTAGAACAAGGTTTTTACTGTAACAAAGGTCTCTAGAAGCTGCCCAAGAGCAATTCTGAGCTTTATCCTTTGAGCCAAACTCTGAAAATTATTTTAACAGTAAAAGAAGTTATAGTAGTCAATTTTCTAATTGAAATTCTATAAACCCCTACAAAGCAATATTATAAAATAAACTATAGAATTCCAATAGTAATCAAAAGTCCAAGTAATTTCTTAGAATTCTTACATAGAAGTGGCAAGGAAAGGTGGGGCGCGGGATGTTATTCAGTGGTAGAGTGTTTGCTTGGGCAAGATCCAGCACCACAAAAATAAAATAAAGAAATAACAAGGAGACATAAAACTATAGCCTCCTAAATCCTCCAAACAAGATAATGGGGTTGTGATTTTGTAATCTTAGCAAAGAAAGTTTGTACCACCACTGTACTTTCCTGGTAAAAGTTTAGGATTCTGGTACTCAATGTCACTGAGCCAGAATTTCACAAAAACTTTTTTTACACACACAAAAAAGAATGTCACAGGTGAGGAACGATGTTTTGGGGCATTTCAAGGTGGTTGTTGTATAGGACAGCTAAAAACCAGACTTACTGCAAGCAAAAAATGATGTACCTGTCTCAACTGCCAGACTATTTCTTGTCAGTTCTATAGAAAAATAGAGTCAAATTATTTGAAAATCGTTCAGTTGTACCCACTGAGTATTAAAATGGGAACTCATATGCATCTCTCTCTACCTAAAATGTATTTTGATCACTTTAATGGTAGCTACAGGTAATCACAAAGAAAAGTCCTATCTTCAAATGTACATCATTGCACATCATTATAAAGATGGTTTCACCAATTTCAATCCCGGGTATACTGTGTACCATTTCTTATAAGTAACATTTCTTTTTTGTTGTTTTTGTTTGTTTGTTTTGGTGCTGGGGATTAAACATGGGGGCTGGGTGCATACTAAACACATACTCTATTATTGAGCTATATTCTCAGACCTGAGAAAAGTCTTATATTTCAAATATATACTGACACAATTTAGTAAAGAGCAAAATATATCACCTATAATAAATGCACACTAAAGCCAAGCTATTATATATATTTATTTTAATTAAGTAGTGCATGTAATACTGTGTAGAAAGCACAGAAATAAGTCTATATAACAGTAGTAATCACTGAATCACTCCTTATGCAACAGTGTCAGACACTGTACTAAGCATTCACTTAGTTCGTTCATGAAACCCAACAATAATCCTGTAAAAATAGGTTATTAAAATTCACCCCAATTGGAGTAGGGGCAGAACAGAGCCGCCGCCCACGCCCGGAACAGGCCCAGTGACCTGCCAGCGTGGTAGTCACGACACCCCAATTGGAGTAAGGAGAGAGCAGAGCCGCCGCCTGCGCATGCAAGGTAGGCAGACCGCCGCCCGACCCTGCAAGGGAGACTTTTCAACTATACAAGAGCAATATAAATATATAGCGGAAAAAAACATTTCAAAAACACAACAGTTTCACCAAGCAGAAAGAAACGCAAGCAGTATGAAAAGACAAGGAAAGAAAGGACCACAAGCAATGCAGGTCAACTCAACTTTAGAAGATGGAATGTCAGATAAAGAATTCAGGATATACATGCTTCAGATGATCTGGAGTATCAAGGAAGACATTAGACAGCAAAATCAGACAATGAAAGATCACTTCGACAATGAATTACACAAACAAATCCAGAAAGCAAAGGATCAA
>NW_025999891.1:3203462-3359778 GCF_001458135.2 Marmota marmota marmota | reverse complement strand
AAAAAAAAAAAATACACACACACACACACACACACACGGGGGGGCGGGGCGGGTTGCGGGGATATGGCTCAGTGGTTAAGTGCCCCTGGGTTCAGTCCCTGATACAAAAAATTGATCCCTGATACAAAAAAAATTGACCCCACTTTACAGATAAGGAAACTGAGGCTTAGTAAGATTAGTTTGTTCAAAGTCATATACCTAGTAAGTGGTAGAACTGAGATTTTAACTGGGATTTTAACTCCAGAATCTGGCTCCAAGGCCTAAAAGCAATTAACCATGATTTTATAGTACAGCCTACTTCCTAAAGAATGAGTACTAAAGATATACAATCATTATTAAATTGGCTAGAGTGGGAAACTCTCCTTTTGGGTCTGAATTTGGCAAGACAGAAATGTATATAGCGATGGTCTCTATACAAAACACTTTATTCTTCAGTAATAAGAAAGATTTTAAAACTTTTTTTTAAAAAAGTCTTAGGGTCAAACTGCACTCAAAACATCTTGATAAATGAATAAAAGTAAACTTATATGATCTCAAAAAAAAAGATTTAGAAGCATTAAAAAACTTGATTATTTCATTATCATTGTCACATAGCCTACCGATCTTGAAATTCTGCTCTTAATTTCCAAAATGTTATTTCACAAAGTCGGTAATAAATCAAGTAGGCAATAAACAAAAATAAGAAAGAGAACTTTCTTAATTTTAGGGGTTAAGAAATAGCTGTGAAAAAAAAAAAAACTATGTTACAGGACATTTTCTCAACTACTGACCTATAAGTTTTCAAATAACATTTTTTGTCTATTTGAATAATTTCCAAAGGCAACTGCCATTCAATTTTTTCCTTTGTCTTTCACTTTAAATCTATATATGACCTAATTCTATAATATTTTGCTTTGGTGATAGATACCACTTTAAGGTTGTAAACCCTAAACATACACAATAAATTATCACTTTGGAAGGCTGAGGCAAGACGATCTTTTTAAAAAAAAAGTTTCACTTTGGAGTCCACATAACCATTTCTAACTAGAGAATCATTACCATGATTACTTTAGAAATATGAGCCACAAAGTACAGAATAAAAAGATTAAAAACCAGGGGGGCTGGGGATACAGTAGTATAATATATGCCTAGTATGTATGAGGCCCTGGGTTTTATCCCCCAGCACCACAAGAACAAAAAAAGAAACAAACAAACAAAAAAGAAAGAAAGAAAAATCAGGAGAGAGACTTCAACATATCTGCAGTATAAATAAAGAACAGAACCTCAACCATCCAATTTTATAAATCACATATTCAAAATAAGGCAATTTATTTTTAAAACAGTGGACTATACTAACAGTTTAAATAATAAAGTCATGTACATACTAGAAACTGAATAACAAATTTGCAAATGAAAGTATTAGAGTTCCTTAACTCTATTAAGAGGGGAGAAAAACTATGAGTGAAAAAAAAAAAAAAGTAGAAGCCTAGGAGTTGTTAAAACAAAGTCTTCCTTTCAGTGTCTCAGTCATCTGAAAAAAGACAACTGAAAAGAAACCAAAGATCAATTTGGAGACCAACATTCTAACCTTCAGCCAACTTGTATTCTGAACAAGCTCATCAATGAAGAAGTCCAAATCATCCTAGTGTCTTTAAGTTTTCATTTTGGAACCACAACTATAATTTTCTGTAAGACAATTTCAAGAACACAAAAAGACTTCTCAAGATTTTTAATAAAAATTCTCTTTATTTTTTATAATCTATATCCTATAGATTAAAATGCCAAAAAAATGGGGTTTGAATGGAAATATCCTGAGATTATTTTCTTTCTCCTAAAAGCCCTAGATTTAATTTTCGAGATTGTATATCATGAAAGAAATAGGAAAGTATTAGAGTTCCTGGATTTTGTTTTAGCTGCACTTTGCCTAGTTAAGACTTCCTTTTCAGTCAATACAGTTTTAAGTTTAACAGAAACCCACAGAATCAGTAATAAAAATACTGAATTGAGAAAGCTACAGTTTGTATAAACAGATAAAGAAGATGAATCACTATAGTGTGTTCAAAAAAAACTTAGTGTAATTTTTTTCAGTACTCTTTATAGTAAGAAATATGGTGTCTCTATTTTCTGATAGGGTTCAGTAATAAAAACTGTAATCAAAATGCAACCAAAGTCTGAACCAAAGACCTCTTGTTATATCACATATGAGTTCATTCAGTTGCTTTGGAAATGCATCTTCTAAGAGCTGCATTCAATTTCAACTGCCAACTGCTTGGAATAGCTGGATTAGACAGATCATTCTTCTCACCTATTGTTTCCTTGTACAAAGATATATTTAACCCCATGAATACATTCAGTGTCTTTGGATTCTCCATATTTAAAAAAAATATCTGGCAATTTCTGTTCTATTTTGTCACATGTTTCATGGCCTCAATCATTAAAAACACCAATGCATTTAGTCTATGCTCTGATTATACAAATTAAGGTGACCACTTGTAATGATCTGTCCTATTATATACCAAATATTCAATAAATTAATATGCTGCTAAGCATGGACTATTAAAATGATAAACTCAGAGGGAAAGGAATATTTTAAATATTTATTTTTTAGTTTCAGGTGGACACATATCTTTATTTTACATTTATGTGGTGCTAAAGATGGAACCCAGTGCCTCATGCATGCTAAGCAAGTACTCTATCAATGAGCCACAACCCCATCCCTGGGAAGGAAATTTTTAAAGATCACAGTTTCATTAATCGTTCTGTGTGGAATTCCAGAGTCATTATAAAATTATAAAATATTTTGCCATGGAGACTGGGAATTGGAACAGATATTTTCTAACTTAAAAAAATGAAATCATGGGGTTGGGTTATGGCTGAGCGGTAGAGTGCTCGCCTCGAACATCAAGGCCCTGGGTTCGATCCTCAACACCACATAAAAATAAATAAATAAAATAAAGTTATTTAAAAATAAACAAATAAAATAGGGGCATTCTCTCCATATACAACTACAAAATTTTTTTTAAAAAATGAAGTCATTATCAAGTAAAAATTTTTTTAAAGAAAGAATAAAGTTAAAGACAAACTAAATTCTCAAATAGGTTATCCATTTGAATTACATTGTCATAAAGGAAATATCTTCTCCATCAAATCTGGGTTATAATTTTTAAGATTGCTTAATAACTAAATAGGAACTCTAAATCACCATTGTTATAAAAATATCTAATACTTTGTGAATGCAGGCTTATTTGGTGCCCCAGGCATGGGGCATCCTTTTATTTAATGCATCCTTTTATTTAATGCATAGAACATTTCCATGAAAGAAGTACTGCTATTAACCCTATTTTGCAGATGAACCAAAAAAAAAAAAAAAAAAAGCACAGAGCAGTTAAGTGGTCTAAGACTAGAGAATTATAAAGCCAGGATTCAGATGCAGGCATTTTCCAGATCCTACCCTTTTGAATACTATACTAGACTGCTTCACATTACCACAGGTATTTTTGAAGGCCAAAGAAGAGAAAAATGAAAATACTTTTAAGGCTTCCCAATTCTCACATGGCCTATATTAGAATAATTGGTAGTTATTATTTTTATTCTAAGTCATGATCACCTTCTGAAACCCCAGCCTAGATGCCCTTTGGAAGATGAATAAAGAAAATGTGCCATATATGTATACACTCACACACACACACACACAATGGAATATTATTCAGTATTAAGAGATAATAAAATCATGACATGCGCAAGTAAATGGATGGATTTGGAGAATATAATGCTAAGTGAAGTTAGCCAATCCCAAAAAACCATATGCCGAATGTTTTCTCTGATTTAAGGATGCTTATTCATAATATGGTGGTGGGGGCGTGGAAGGATTAGATGAACTCTAGATAGGGCAAAGGGGAAAAGGAGTATTGGGGTAGAAAAGACAGTGGAATGAGATGAACATTATTACTCTCAGTACATGTATGAAGGCACAAATGGTGTGACTCTACTTTGTGTACAACCAGAGATATGAAAAATTGGGCTCTATATGTGTAATATGAATTGAAATGCATTCTGCTGTCATATATAACAAATTAGAATGAAAAAAGGAATCAATGGACTTCCTTATAGATTAAGATAATAGTTATAAGATGCTGATATGTAGTTTAATTCTTGCCTGAGATAATGCAATATATTAATCATGAAGAAAGGACTCTCCTAAATTATTGAAGTTTCTATAAGTGTCTGAGAATAGTAGGATAATCATTGTTATCCTCTCAGAACTAAAGTCTTCCCATTTACACATTTGGTTTGTGCCTCTCCTACTGTACTCAGCATACTAGGTTTTTGATTACACAAGCTTAGTTTATAGCTGTTTTCTCCACTGACTTTTAAGTTCTAAGCAACGATAATGATGGCCTATCACATCCCACAATATCTGAGAAGATATTATGCTGAACTGAATTTCTCAAGTAGCAAAGAACCAGCAGCAAAACAACAAACTTGCAGTGATTCAAACTGTAACAGGGCAAACATGAGCTAAATTATTAAAAAAATGGAATCAAACCACACATAAACTCAGACTCTAATTCTAAAACAGAGAAGTTAGTTTAGTCTAATAGTTGCTCTCTGACTGTGGCAACCAAAGTTTAAACCCCAGCTCTGCCACTCTTACCTGAATTACACTGTCATTCATCTAGACATCTCCCTGAGAACCAGTTTTTCTTCATCTGTAAAACGGGAACAATAATAATGTAGTACTCTTTCAAATAGATGTGATGCCTATTTAAATCCAGTGTATACCGTACAGCAAACACTTAAAATGTGATAACTATTACTAAAAGTTATACTTTAAGGTTTCACAAATTTTAACAAAGCCTCTTTAAAGATAAGCCAAAAGAACATATATACTCTGTATTCAAGGTGAAAGTAAAGCTACAATATTAAAAGTCAGATGAAATTATTTTTACTTCTCCGCCCCATTTTCTATATTTTACGTGACATTAGCACTATACTGCTTGTGATTTTCAGTCTATATGATGTCATTTTTTAGTCCTGGGCCTTCAGTTTATATTTAAGAATGCTTCCCTCCCTCCTGCTACTCACCCCTAATCCTCTGCTGATAAGGCCCCTTACTCTTGAAGGCCCAATCAGAAGTTCTTACGGGTCTTCTCTTTCTTCTTCAAGGCTTATCTATCTGTGGTAACTACCCTGAAATTTAATACTTGTTTAATGTCAATCTTTTCACTTCCACTCTAAATTTCTTGAGGCCAGGGACTAACTGGCTGCTGGATCCCCAGTAGTAGCATAAATAAATAAATAGCCTCAAACTAAACTATGATGAAGAATGCAAAAAAGCATCAAGTAACTTTTTTAAAAAACTGAATCCAACAAACTCCATAAAAACATGGGCTAGAACATAGTCCTACCTCTCCCTAGCATATTTCTAAGCATATTCTTTCCCATTCAATAAATTAAATATTTCTCCCTGTCCTTCAGGAAATCTAGGGAACCAGGGGATCTCTTTCACTACATTTCAGAGCCAAGAGCATTTCACTAGAACTTCCCTTGACAAACAAGAAAATGAGGGGCACTGTGATCAGCAGCTATGTTACTCAGATGAACAAGAAAATGCAGGGCAGTTTGTGAAAATATTTGAAAAGAATTTAGAGCTGAGAACTAAAAGAAAACTGATGAAATTACCTGCATCTAATAACACTCATTAAATATTTGCTGATGAATAAGATTCTTACTGTCTTTTCCAGGTGCACCTTGTCTCTACAATATTTCAGGTAGATAAAGGGTCTTATCAACAATCTTTTTTTTTTCCTGTCGGAAATAATTTTCCTGTAACAGCTAGGTTTTTTTAATTTTTTTAATATTTATTTTTTAGTTTTCGGTGGACACAACATCTTTTTTTTATTTTTATGTGGTGCTGAGGATCGAACCCAGTGTCCTGCACATGCCAGGCGAATGCACTACCACTTGAGCCACATCCCCAGCCCAACAACTAGGTTTTTTGAATGAATGAATAAAATATAGGAATACAAGAAAGTCTATAAGATGCCAGACAGTGTTGTAGCCAACATGACAGCAGGTACTTAATGAAAAAAAAAAAAAGTAAAGTTATAAGCTTCTGGAACCAGGGGTAATATTTAATGGTGCTACATAAAAAGGCAGTGCTGCACAGTGTCATTTCAGACTCATCATAATCTAGACTCTCCTACCCACATAAAGCCAGAAAGAAAAGATCAGAGACCTAAAGATACCTTTTGAATGCCAAAGGCGCATTCTTCCTTTGGACATTCCAGGCAGTCATTCAAATTTTAAAATTTAAGCTAGTTTAAGTTTAATTTCCATCCATGCAATAAGTAGTAAGAAATACATGCTAAATTAACTAAATCCCTGTACGAATAGCAATAGAACTTCAATGGAACATACCACAGCTTGTTACCAAATTTACTATTTCAGAGGTAGAGTTACACATCATTAGAAAAAAATGAGTGATCACTTCATAAAATGAACTATGTTGTTAAAATAAATGTAATGCAATCAAATTAATTTCAGATGATTAAAGTAAGAGAAAAATAATTTCCAACATAACAGCAAAAAGTTAATATTTTTAGTATACAAGGAAATCAATATGGAAAAAAATATGCACCTATAGAGAACCCTGGGCAAAACATAAGGACAATTATCAAAGCAAGGAATATAAAATATACAATAATAAACTTTTGTTTTGACACAGGGTCTTTTTTCTTTGTTTCCCAGCCTTGTCTTGAACTTGTAGACTCAAGTAATCCTCTTGTCTCAGTAGCTGGGACTACAGGCATGTGCCTCCTTGCATGGCTAATAGGAAATGTTTGAAAAAAACAAATGGTTAACCTCTAATTTAAAAATATATATATATATGTTAAAACAACAATAAAATACTAGTAGTTAAAAGAAGGAATTCTTAAGTCAGATTCCACACCTATAACCTTAGTCAATTCATTTACTTCTCTGAGCCTTGATTCTCCTTATAAAATAGAAATAATAGGGCTGGAGATGTAACTCACTAGTACAGCATGTGCTTAAAATGTGTAAGGCCCTGGGTTCAATCTCTAGCACAAAGAGAGAGAGTCAGAAGAGAATCAGAGAGTGAGAGAGAGATAGATAATAACAATACATACCCCACAGGAGTGATGTAGAAATTAATAACAATGAATGTACTATAGTTGGTTAAGGGGATTAGGAGGTTACTTGGTAGTAGAGTACTTGCCTAGCATATGAAAAAACTCTCAGCACAATTTCTAATATACAATATGTGTCTAATAAATAATAACTATTATTATGATAAAGAAAATAGATGAGGAGGAGGATATTTAGGGCTTAAAAGGGTACAGTGAACTATTTTTATATACTGGTTGTAAAGAAAGAATGATTCAACCTTTCTAGAGGACAGCAGCATGTATCAAAAGTCTTAAAAGTGGTCACATCCTTTGGGCATCTGGGATGTTTCTCTATGCTTAAAAACAGTGAAAATAAAAAACGTTGCTAAATGGGCTAGGGTTGTGGCTCAGTGGTAGAGCGCTCCCCTAGTATGTGCAAGGCCCTGGGTTCATTCCCCAGTACCACATAAAAATAAATAAATTAAATAAAGGTATTGTGTCCAATTACAACTAAAAAAATAAATAGTAAAAAAAAAAGAAAGAAAACATTGCTAAATATGACAATATTCATTGGACCATCCTTTGACTACTTTTGAGCCTTCAGGATACAAACATATGCAGACAGACCCAATCCTTGACTTAAAGTTTAGCTGAGGAGATAAGCAATCAACCATCAAGTACAACAAAGAGATAAGAGCCACCATGGGTAGTATAGGGTGCTATGGTGCACATAGAAGGAGCACCTACCATGGTCTGGGGGTGGAGTCAGGGAAGCTTCCCAGAAGAAGTGACATTTAAGCTGAGACCTGAAGGATGAGTAGGAATTAGTTAGGTAAAGAGATGAAGGACAAGTGTTCCAGGTTAAAGGGAACAGCATGTGCAAAAGCCTAGAAACCAAAGGGAGCATGGCATGTCAGCTTAACTGTGAGCAGTGTGCAATGCAGGGACTTGGGAAAAGACAAGGCTGAAGAGGTAAGTAAGCAAGGTTAGCTCATTCAAGGTCTCACTACCAAAACTTTTATTGGAAACTTTATCCTAAGAGTAACAAAAATTGAATTAAAAAGAAAATTGTAATAAATGTAAAAATTAATATTCATAACATATCAAGAGGTTATAAAAATTTTTTAAAATGAACAAATAGCTCACAAAAAGGAAATACAGGGTTGAAATAAAAGCTGCATAACTAAGTTTACTAAAAATCACTGAATTGTACATTTATTAAACAGATATATTTTAAAGTTTGTAAATTTTACCTCAATAAATTTACCATTTTTAAAAGTTAACATAAATGCCCACAAATATCTGAAAAATATCAATCTACCTAATAATAAAACACAAAACTATTCTCAAAAATTAATAATGATTAAAAGTGAAATGAGAATATTCAGCAATAATAAGGTCAGGATAAATGAGCATTTTTACACTATGTTGGTTTGAATAAATGTTAATTGGAATAATCTTTTCAGAAAGCATAAATACATAACAGAAGTCTTAAAACTGTTTATTCTAAGTGATCCAGTAATTGCATTTCTTGAAATCTTAATAAATGTTCCAAACTGTAGTCAAATATTTATGCCTAGGACTGGGGATATAGCTCAATTGTTCAAGTGCTTGCCTTGTATGCATAAGGCCCTGGGCACCAATATATATATTTATTTTAAATTATAGTTTTTTTTACATACACAATAGTGGAATGCATTACACTCATTATTACCCCTAATACATATATATTTATGCCCAATGATGTTCACTGCAACATAATTTGTAATAGAAAAAAGAACGGGAAAATAGCTAGATTCCCACCAATAACACAGTGGTTAGAATAAGTCATAAAATAACTACTCAATGCAGCCATTTAAATGATAGGGCCAAGTATCTATGATATATACCAATGTTTAATTTCAAAAAAATATGAAATTATATATACAGCAGCATTTCATCTTTATAAAATATAATGAAACTTTTTTTTAATATCTCTTTTCTGTATTCCCAAATTTCCTACGATGGTCTTGTATTATTCCTTGAGTTTATGCAAGTTTCTTAAGCAATGTTTTAAAAAAAACCCAAAAGCATCACTTTGGAGTATTTTACACTTCATGGAAATCAATTTCATGTTTCCCTTAGTTTTATTTTCTCTAGTTAGGGAGAGAAATGTGGCCAATCTGATCATATATAACTCGATAATATCTTGTCATCAGGAAATAAGATATGTGCAAATGAATTTACCAACTAATTGAAGTATGCTTTTTTTTTTTTTTTTTTTTGAGACACAGACTTACTTGCCTAGGTTGCCCAGGCTAGCCTCAAACTCTCTATCCTCCTGCTTCAACTTCTCCAATAGCTGGGAATACAGGCATCCACCATTGGAACCAGGTGAAGCATGTACCCCCAAATACCAAAACTGCTGAAACTTAGATGGGCATCTATTTAAAAATATTCTACACTCAATCCTGATTGCTTAAATCAAACAATATATAAGCCTTCTTATGATATTCAGAACTACCAGGTCCTAGAGAGACATCTGTCCCTACATTAAGTAGCAAAGAATTACAATTTTTTTCCTTATACCAGCCATGGTTTTTCCTTCCTCCCTTGCTGTCAAACCATCAATTATTATTTCCCAACATTATAGGAGCCTGCCTTTTGCAGTACATATAATCTTTCATTCCTAATTTGCTGTTGATCTTATAAGAGTAATGAAACTAAATATCCAAATTTACAAGAATTCTATATAAACTCACAGTTAGTAGGTTCCAAATAAGGGTATTGCCTAAAAATTATTTGTAAAGACTTAGATGATTCTGCTCTAGGCTGTTAATGTCGCAATATAAATGAACTACAAACAGTGTGAGTTCTTGATTGTTATCTCGTCTTGTTCCTTTACTCAATTGGCAGACTAGACTCAGGATCAGAAATTGCATATGCTGTTTGTCTTATCACAACATGGAAAGAGAGTGCCCAGGAACCAAAAAACTTATTCTAGTGCAGGTTCTTACCCAAACAGTTTTATAATCTTCAGTATTTTTTAAACTTGGTACCTGTCCATTGTAAGGCTGCTCTAGAATTAAATCACACACACACCCACCCACACACACACAACATTCTGTGAAGTATAAGGCACTACTCAAAAGTAAAAGATTATTATAGTATTATATTGTTGATGTGATTTTGGATTAATACAAGAATCAATTTATAAAATTCATATCAGATTGGAGGACTGGGGGAAATGTTGGCCAAAAAGTTGAAGTTTAAGTTATGAGAAATAAGTTCTAGAGATGTATTACATTGCATGGTGTCTATAGGTATTAATAATGTTTTGTACACTTGAAAATTACTAAAATAGAATTTAAATGTTCTCATCACCAAAAAAAGATAAATATATGTGATGGATATGTTCATTAGCTTCACTTAATTATTCTAAAATGTACACATACTTGAGACATATGGTACATCATACACGCAATCACAATTTTTGTCATTAAAAAAATAATTTCTTTTACTGGCAAGGATGTGAAGAAAGGGGAATTCTCATATACAGTTGGTGGGAATGTAAAGTAGTGAAGCCATGATGGAAAACCAGCAAGGAGGTTCTTCAAAAAACTAGCAACTGATCTGTCATATGATCCAGCAATCCCACTACTAGGTGTATATCTAAAGAAAATGAAATCAGTATATTGAAGAAATATCTGCACAAACATTTATTGCAACACTATTCACAATAGCCAAGATATAGAATCCACCTAGGTGTTCGTTAATAAATGAAGGAATAAAGAATATGTTATATATACACAACAGAACATTATTCAGCTAAAAAAAGAATAAAATTCTGTCATTTGCAGCAACAGGATGAAACTGAAGACATTATGTTAAATAAAATAAGTTAAGCACAGAAAGACAAAGATGTCATGTTCTCACTTATATAAAGGAAACTTAAAAAGTGGATCTCCTGCAAGTTGAAAGAAGAGTGATTACCAGAATCTGGGAAAGGGGAATTGGGATATGATGGTTAATAGGAACAGGGGTGCAGATGGATATGAGGAATACCTTTTAATATTCTATAACACAGTAGGATAATTATGGCTGACAATAATTCATTGTATATTTCAAAATAGCTAGCAGAGAGGATTCTGAATGTTCCCAACACAAAGAAATAATAAATTTCTGAGGTAATATATATGCTAATTATCCTAATTTGATCATTACTCATTGTATATGTGTTCCAAATAATCACACTATACCCATAAATATGCAAAATTATATGTCAATTAAAAATAAAAATATAAAAAATAAAAAATTTGTAAAAGTCAAAAACAAATTACCAAAATGAAATTCATACAAGAACAGAGGGAGAGGGCTGGGGCTGTAGCTCAGTGGCAGAGCGCTTGCCTCGAATGTGTGAGGTACTGATTAGATCCTCAGCACCACATAAAAAAAATTAATAAACAATGATATTTAAAAAAAAAGAATAGAGGGAGAGAATTTGTTGGTGGTGTTCTTGGGGACTGAACCCAGGGCTACTCATATGCTATGCACACACTCTTACCATAAGCTACACACCACCACTACCCCCACCCAGAGAATTCTTAAATTGCTTCTATTAATTAGGAAACATCTACTTTCTAGGAAGAACAATAAATCCCAACAGTTGGCATCTCTGATTCCCCCACCCCTATATTCAATCAGTCCATAACTCCTTTGAGTCTTTCCCATAATCATGGTATCTGTCCCTTTCTTTCCATTATACTACTTCAAAATTCCAGTTCAGGCCTATATTATTGCCCACCTGGGCTATAACAGCCTCTAACTAAACTAATTTCACTAATGAGCTCTCTTCCTAATATCCCTCTGGTTCATAGCTCCTAGATCAATTCTCTTAAAATACAACTGTAATCATATATGCTCAAAATTTCTAAGTTCAAGTTCAAACACTTAAGCTTCCCAGCCTTAGCTCTTCACCTTTATCTGTTACTATTTTTCCAAAGAAATCCTTCCTGAAATTGATCTAATTCCTTTAGATATGCTTTGTACTATTCTGTCTCTAAAAGTCTTGAGATACATCTGTAATACTCTTTTCCCAGCTTCTATCTTGACCTATAGAAATTCAACCTATCCTTCAAGAACCAGTTTGAGAGCCAGGTACTATGATATACTCCCTGATCACTAAAGAGGAAAAGATGGAAGATTCTAAAGTTAGAATTACAACTTAGGTTTGAATTACAACTTCAATCATTGACTGAATGATTCAAGACACATCCCTTATTATCTTGTTGTCTCAATTTCTTCATCTATAAGATGGGGATAAGAGCAACTTTCCTTAGGCATATTGTGAGGAATACATGAATTAATCCACATACATAAAGCATTTAGCACGATGTCTGGCATAGATGAGAACCTGAGAAATGTTAAATATCATTACACTTATTACTACTGACTTCAGTGAACTTATCTTAATCTGAATTCAGATGATACTTTTGAGAAGTATGAACTGGTTCTTCATGCATATTTGGTATCATGCTCCTCACTTCTCCTTTTCTACACCTTGTTCTTTCTTTCTTGACTTTTAAGATCTTGATGGACAGGTAAATGTTACATCCTTTTTTAATTTTTTAAAAAAGTTGTAGATGGACAGAATGCCTTTATTTTATTTGTTTATTTTTATGTGGTGCTAAAGATCAAACCCAGTGCCTCATGCATGCTAGGCAAGCGCTCTGCCCCTGAGCTATAGCCCCAGCCCTAAACGTTATATCTTAATATGTATAATGGTCATTCTCACCTAGGTGATCAATAGTATGTTTAGTGCCTAGTGAAATAATACTGATGAGATGACAATATTAAAATGCCCCATAATCTACAGTAAAAAAGTATCAAAGAATGCTTAAAGTAAATTAATTTAAAAAATTAAATTTCCAGCCTTACAAAATTAAATCTCCTATTATGCTTCTCTGGATTTCTTTTGTACTCTCTCTCCTTTAAAACAACCCAACCTATTCATGCAACAACAGATACAACAGCAAAATATATACAGGTCAGAGAGCAGTTAAATACTGGAGCACAAGCACCACGAGACAACTCAGCTGAACACAGCTCTGGATGAAGTCAAATAGGAAGACAATTTAAAGGGAAAGATAACTGGCTTATCAGTCATGCTAACAATGCTGATTGTTAGTCATCCACACCAGTGCCAGGATTCCTTTGCACATTGTATAAACAACTGAAAAACCAGGCTACTAGATATAGAAGTATCAGTCATTTAGTTTTAACAACTGAGTTTACCACATGATCAATATAATTACCTGTGTCAAAAGTGACTATTAGCATACCTCAAGATTCTAAAGTAACCCAGTTTGACTAATAAAGTCATATCAAGTATATATGCCCTTATTTCATATTCATCATTCACCTCAAGAAAACTGATATTATCTGATAATAACTTAATGAATATATTAGTCCAGCAGAAACTGTTTTCAACAATACCCCCCCAAATAAAGTTACTATAATATTTGTGAGTTTATTTGTATACATCTATTAACCCTCAATTGCTTCCCCTGCCAAAAATTAGGTTTGGTAACCACAAACTAAATAAAGAGTTTACAAATAGCTGAACATAGTGGATTGGGCCTATAATGCCAACGAAACTCAAGAGCCTGAGGCAAGAGAATTGCAAGTTCAAGGCCAGCCTCAGCAACTTAGTGAGGACCTCAACAATTTAGGGAGACCTTGTCTCAAAATAAAATAAAAAGGCCTGGGGATATGACTCATTGGTTAAACACCTGGTACCAAAAAAAAAAAAATTTACTAGTTGAGTGAATTAAGATGGTCTGATGGTATGTGAATGAATTTCCAAAATGTACACTTAGGTACTACACATAAAAATAATTTACACCAGGGATGGGTTTGTAGCTCAGGGGTAGAGCACTTGCCTAGCACATGTGAGGCACTGGGTTCAATCCTCAGCATCACATAAAAATAAATAAATAAATAAAGGTATTGTGTCCATCTACAACTAAAAAATATTTTTTAAAATAACATTTAAAAAATTACACCAAATTTTTATCTTTATGTTATGTCTTTAGAGGACCCTAAAATGTTTTACCAGCTGCGAAATACAATTATTCTCAAATCACATAATCTTAAAGACTTGGAAGAGACTTAAAAGCCTCCCACTGCAGAAATTTGCCAGGCAAAAGGTCCTCTTGTCTTTGCTTGACTACTTCCAGAAATGAGCACTCACTATTTTGCAAGGCAGTATTTGAAATTGTTGCAAAAATTATTTCTTATAATCACTGAAAATCTGCCTCCCTGAACTTCTACCCAAGGATCCTAGTTCTAGTCTCTGGAGCAACACAAGATAAGTTAACCTCTGAAATACAATAACTTTGGGAATTAAGACAGAATTGTCAATTTGATCCTACAAAATGCAGAAGAAAACTCAGAAAACAAGAAACCACCACTATACACAACAAAATTTTGAAATTCAGGAAACTATATTGAAATCACAAGCCAACATATTTTCAAGCTATCAAACCTCACACATTAACCCAACTTTTTTTTACACATTGTTTACTGAATACCTTTGCAACTTGATACTACTAAATCCACCATTACAATTCTATAGGAAGTTCAAGATAGTTTTCCTGTTCATATTTTCATTCAGTCTATTTCTCCCTAAAGCATGTAGATGTTGGTTTGTTTAAAGTCCATTTTGCCCACCAGTGCAATATTTATTTTTTAATAAATATTTTCAAAAAATTAAGCCTAAGAGTATAGTTGTAAAGGAGTGGGGGTGGGGCAAGGAGCGAAGGCAAAGACGGGCCCAGCACGAAAAGGCTGGTTACTGAGTATCTTCCTTCTGGAAGAAGGCTTTATTGGCATAGGCATCTTAAGTAATAAGCCTTTCAAACACGACCAAGAACAAGAACGATCATCAGCAATGAGTGTAAGGCATAAATGTCTGTAAGATGGAAATGAATTGGCATTGGCCATCAAGCAACGTCAGATGCTTCAAGACCTCACTGAATAAAGGTAAGAAGTCCAAGCAGAGGAAAGCACTGCCACCTTTTAGCGGAAGGAAAAAAACCAACGAGTAACTACCGTTCAGCAGTCCAATGAAGCCTGAATAGTACAGAGTACAAGAAAAAAGGCAAGTGACTAGAGGGAATGCACACATCCCAGAGAGTCCCCAAAAGGGTGTGCAGTGTGCAAATACTGAACGGGTCCCTGAAATGGTATGGGTAAGAGCATATGGATGTGGGTAAGGGGCAACGCAGGAGTTCCCCAGGTCCCCTCCCTGCAGCAGAGCAACAGAGGTAAAGAAGGGGGAGGGTGAAAAGCAAGAATGACTCATTCCCGAAAGGAAGTGCTCAAGCTATAGGAAGGCATGCCAAGGGGGATTTCAGGGAGAGGACTGTGAGGGGCAGGGCGCTCAGGTTGATGCGGGCAAAAAAAAAAAAAAAAATCAACGTCTTATAGTTCCAGCTGCTCGTCTTTAAGACGATGGCGTTGGGGGTTCGCGGCAGCGGAGTGCCAAGGCCTGGGAAGAGGCGCGGCGCGTGCGCAGTGGCGTTCGGCGGGACCCGCTGAGGCAAAGCGGAGCCGCAGTGACAGAAGCAAGCGGAGTGACCGCCGGGAGGGACTCACCGAGGCGCAAGGGCTGGAGGTGGTGCTGGGGGTAGGCGACCGCTGGACCGTGACCAAAGCCATCTAGGAGCTGCTGGGTTGTTCCGGACAGGGCATTCTTGTCCTGAGTGTGGGGGGCGGGAAGGTGACGGAGCCGGGGTGAGGGAAAGGGGTGCGGGGTAGGAGTGAGGAGAACGGAGAGGAAGAGGAGGCCGCGGGAACGGCCGCACGCTCCGTACCCACCACCGTACTCTCGCAGACTGACGCGCCGAACGGGCGGCTGGCGGGCGGGCGGGCGGCTCGGCAGCTGCGGGGCACAATGAGCACTCCCAGTGCGCAGGCGCCACCTGTCAGCAACCGCCTCTCCCCTCGGCGCGCGCCGCCGCCTTGTCGTAACCCTTGAGTTGCCGGAAGCAGGCCGGGTGCGTGCGCCCCGGGCCGCCGCCCCCTCGCGTGTTTCCTTCGTAGCGCCGGGACCGCGCGGGGTGCTGCAGAGTGGAGGGGGAGTGGGGTGCAATAGGGTGGGGTAGGCGGAAGGGGCCAACGGAAACCAGCCCATTGAGGGGTCTCCGGGCGGGGGTCGCCGGAGTCCTCACTCCTCTAAGAGACGACCATTTTATGAGGTGGGGCGCACAGCCTAACCAACCTGCGAGAAAAGAAACCGAGGCGAAAATCCAGAAGCCAGCGCGTTTTCCGGTGGGAAAGGATTCCTTGGGATTTCAGATGCTTTCACTGGGTGTGGATAAGGCTGGGCGAGCCCATGAGACCAGTTTACCCTCTTTCACCCGGATTTTGGGGGGCGGGAGAATCTGAGCTTTCTTACCCTTCTGTCCATTTTTTTTTTTTTAATGATGAGATTTTTTGTAAGACAGATTTTCTTTTGTAAACCCAGGAAAACTTCATGGTACCCTCATGCTTCTTCGGTTTTCTATTAAGTCATTCATTATTCCTAAGGTGGAAGAAGCTGTGAGTGAGCCTGGAGGCCGAGAAAGCTGGGCTCACAGAGTTGTAAAGGTCCAACCTGCTATTTACTTCCCATTTACATCCTGCTGTGAAGAAATTCTGCCAATTAAACAGGATTTGCTCGTTGAACTTTCATCTTCGTCTCAGTATTTCATTGTTTTATGGTCAAATGAGTGACAATGTCGAATAAAAAAAAATCTCAAAGGAATAATTTTAAACATTTTTTCCAGATTTTATTGATACATTATAATTATACGTAACACTAGAATTTGTTGTTACATATTTGAACATGCATTAAAGGAACAATTTTCTAAAAGATAAACCGTTGTCGGAACCTAAGCAAAGAATGTAATGGAAAATTAAGATTAAAAAGAAAAGAAATCACACAAGGCAAATACCACTGGTTATTTACACTGAGAAACAGAGTTGACAAAGCTTTTTCTCCATTTGAGTGGATGAGCTGGTAAACACTCCCATACATATCAAAGCTGTTGAAAACACACACACTCAGGAGTTTGCAGTTATTAAAGCCCACCTCCTCCTGTTTGTCCCTCAAACACTCTTGGATCTCTGCTCCTTTTAAACTTACAGGGCTGTCATGAGCTCTTTCTGGTTGCTGTACAGTTAAGTGCCACAAGAGCCCTCTGTGCTGAGCCTTTGTTCTCTCCCTGGGGCCCTGTGGTTGAAATAATTAGCAGGGAGGTTCCATCACGAATCAGACACTGAGGGTCCCTGTACTGCACAGTCCTATATGGGCTGTATTGCAGGGAAGCCAGCTGGTAGGCTTTTGCCCCCTGGTGGTGATCAAGAGTGACTTCGAGACAAAATTAAACAAAGATGTATGGTTCACAGATTAAACAATCTGTTTTTCCTGGAGCGAGGTAGTAAACAGGAAAAGAAAAGGCAAGGTTCAGAAGTAAGAACTTTGAACTACTGCTTTTGAGACCAAACAGGAAGCTATTGCACAGAGCCAAGAAATATAGTTGAAAGCTAAATGATCTCATATAAATGAGATATGTGGTTAAAAACTAAAGTATTATTCTAGAAAAAGGATTACTCAAAGCAATAGGTCTTAGTAATGTATCTTGATTCTTTTACTGATTTAGGAATGGCAATACTGACTATCTACTTATGTGTACTAACACTTTCTTAAGAAATTCAACTGGGGCTGGGGTTGTGGCTCAGCAGTGGAGGGCTTGCCTAGCATGTTGGAGGCCCTAGGTTTGACCCTCAGAACCACATTAAAAAAAAAAAAAGGTATTGTGTCCAACTACAATTAAAAAATTTTTTTAAATTCAACTGGGACTGGGTGTGGTGGTACACACCTGGAATCCCAGCAATTCAGAAGGCTGAGGCAGGAAAATCACAAGTTCAAGGCCACATTGGGCAATTTAGTGAGATTCTGTCTGGAAATAAAAAATAAAAAGGGCTGGGAATATCCTCAGTGATTTAGTGCCCTGGGTTCAATCTCCAGTACTGAAAAAAAAAAAAAGAAAGAGAAATTCATCTGGGACTGGGGATTTAGCTCAATGGTGAAGCACTTGCCTAGCAAGGCCTGAATTTGATCCTCAACACAGGGTAGGGGTGAGAGAGAGGGGTGATGAATCCATCTGGAAGGTGAGAAGCTTCATTCCATTAACCTTAGAGTGAGAAAGAGCACTACCATAGAAGTCAGGAGACCTAATTTCCAGTTCCAGCTTTGTATAACCTTAGGTAAATGACTTGAACTTTTTGAGCTTTAGCTTCTTCATCTCTAAGATGGAACCATAACTCATAAGATTCTTATGATCAAGTAAGATAATGTATAGTAAAGTATAAACTGCAAAGCCCTACATGCAATTAACTTTCTGTTTGCTATAGTTTGTTCCAAGTTCAGTCAGCTTTTGTTGAATGTACCCTATGTGCAGAAAATAGCTTCAAGCAGAAAATAGCTTCAAGCAAAAAAGGAATAAAAAGAACAAAAAGACATGATTCATACCTTTTTTAACAGATTAGTGGTCAAGACATGTCTCATCTGTAGGTAACTATAGAACATTTTTGTTCAACATATCTAAGACGATGAGATTCTGGTCAAAATTAGATTATAAGATACCCAAATTCACATTAAGTTTATATCAGGAAGTTAGCTTAATAATTTGCAAGGGATATATCTCTTCCTAGTATATTACCATCAAAGGAAACTAAGATTTAAAAATTATTGGTGCATGTTTATTAATTTATTATTAAGAAAATTTAAGTGTGTGTTATATACTAGATACTGCTTTAAGATAAAAATACATGTTTATCTACCTGTCAGAGTCTGATAACCTGTGAGCAGGAGAAAACAAGTAAAAAATAATTGCAGTATAATTTACTGGTACTGTGGCTTCAGTCACTCTGCTAGACCCCCCGGAGAAATATATACATATATAGAAGTCTAGATGTATACAAACTTCTATAGAAACACAGAGGAGACAGTATGGGCAAATGCACTCTTTATGATATTGGCTTTCAGATTTTGGCTATAGATTCCAATATAGCCACTTTCTGAACTATGCTATATCACATCTGAACACTTGAAATCTATTCTCGCTGTGCCATTTAGACTTACTTTTCCCTGGGCTTCACCCTGATTCTTGCTTGGTATCCTGGTAATCTAAGAGGTGGTAGCTACTATTAGAGTAAAGATCCTAGGATCCTCTTACTAGTAAATGCTAGTTAAATTTAAGAAAAGAGAGACCAAAACAGAATTCTCCAAAGATGGAGCCAAAGAAACCAAAGTCTTTTTCTATTTATAGCAACTTTACTCTTTACACCCATGGTACTGGAGGGCTGGTTGTATCTCTGGAGTCCATTTAACCCTTGTATCATTACTTCTTTGAGGATTACTTGAAAAGCCTCAGATCATCTGATTCTTAAGCTTTGAGAATCTAATGAAAACTATTGACCTTTTTTTCCAGAAAAATGTTCTTGCATATTTCATATACTCACAAAATACATTGAGGAAGCTCAGGGTAAGAATCAATTTACAGGTTAAAACAATGGTTGTCAACCTTTTATTCATATCATGACATCCACAGAAATAATATTTGTACAGCACACTGGGATAAATTAAAGGGGATTTGGAGACAACTATATGGGGCTTGATAAAAAAGAAAAAAAGGAAAATGTTTTCTTTATATCATATACTTTAAAAAACATTTTTTGGTAGATGTTTATGGACAGCATGCCTTCATTTTGTTAATTTTTATGTGGTACGAAGGATTGAACCCAGTGCCTCACACATGCTAGACAAGCACACTGCCACTGAGCTACAGCCCCAGCCCCATATAATATGTTTTTTTGGGTGTGTGTTTGGGGTACTGGCGATTGAACTCAGGGGCACTCAACCGCTGAGCCACATCTCCAGCCCTATTTTGTATTTTATTTAGAGACAGCTTTTGCTGAGACTGGCTTTGAACTCATGATTCTCTTTCCTCAGCCTCCTGAGCTGCTGGGATTACAGGCATGCACCACCACACCTGACTTATATCATACTTTTTTTTAATAAATCTTTTTTTTTAAATATATTTTTTTAGTTGTAGTGGGACACAATATCTTTATTTTATTTTTATTGGTGCTGAGGATTGAACCCAGGGCCCCACACATGCTAGGCAAGCACTCTACCACTGAGCCCCAATCCCAGCCCCAATCATATACTTTTAATGAGAAAATAAAATTAGTGTATTAAGGATATTAAATATTGAATTTGTATAAGCTCCAAATTAAATCTTCTAAAAATTTTGATGAAAAACCTGAAATTCCTTCTGTTAATTCAACATTTTTATATAGGATTTTATGACTAAAATCACTGCATACAGTTCCTGAACAAGTCTCTTCAAATTCTTGGTAATCATTGTTGATGAAAACAGTTCATACACGTAGTTGATAAAAAAAATTAAACAGTTTTTGCCACAATTCTATATTTGCAAGTAAATTTTCCCATCAGCAAACATAATCTCTTATAATGTGACTGGATTTAGAATCCACTCAAACTTTATATATCAAGTATACATTGCAAAATAGTGAGAAATCTCTAATTTACAGAATATAACCTTGTTACTAGAGCAATAATTCTGCAGCTAACTTGGACATACCTAAAAGGGGACATGAGACATAAACAGGGGAAATTCAATATATATGAAGAGAAATAGGGAGTTGAATCCATCTATAAGTATTTGTCAGGTCTTCCCACTTTCTTGGCCACAACCGAGGCTAAGTCCTGCTCCTTGGTTACCTGGAACTTATACTCCTCCAGTACCTCTAAAGCTCAGTGTTTATGATGAGCATCAATATGCACTGCAACTCACTTCTTTTTTTTATATTGTTTAGTTGTCAATGGACCTTTATTTTATTTATTTATATGCGGTGTTGAGAATCGAACCCAGTGCCTCACACATGCTAGGCAAGCACTCTACCACTGAGCCACAGTTCCATAGATCTATTGTGCTTGCCACCAGTGGAATCCTGGGCCATACTAGAGCAGACATCTCACCTGAGGGTGCTCTCTGGGAAGATCATATTGCTTCTGGCCAGGAGTGACTTACTTAGAAGTACCAAGCACTCCAGTTTTTCCAAGCTATTCCTAGTATGGATAACTATCTTGCAGTATATATGTAACTCATTCATCACAAGCAGAATGAAGTATGACTACAGTTTACATAGCTAAGTTTATTCAAAGAGGGTGGGGGATATAAGGGAGAAAGCAGTGGGAGAAGAAGAAGAAAAATAATAAAAATTATGGTCCTATCCTTGAAAATCTAATCCCTTACATTTGAAATGACTTGAGCTTTGTTATGAGTATAAATTAGTATATCACAGATGGAATATATAAGATCCAAAAGTAACTGGATTGTGATTATCAAGTGTTGCCTCTACCTTTCTGTAATGTTTCTTAAATTTTAATAATTTTACCTACTCCATATAACTGTCAGTGTTCAGACAGGAGATAGAAAATACACCAGTGGGCTGGGGATGTAGCTCAGTGGTACATTGCTTACCTAACATATGCAAAGGCCCTGGGTATTGATGCCCAGCCCCACCAAAAAAAAGAAAAAGAAAGAAAGAAAGAAACAAAAGATAAAGTTATTTTCAAGGAGAATTTAACAAACAATTATTATCTAGTTATAAATTTCTTAAGCAACTAAAAGGTAAAACAAAACAAACAACAACAACAAAAATAAACCCATATCACAGAGGTAGCAATTGCCTCTATTTTTAGGGATGTGGGAAAAAGGCAAAGGGAAAGACTTAGAGGGTGCTCCCACATAGCTGAAACTCAGGTCTCTAGGGAGAAGGCACTCCTCAGCTGGTATTGGTGCTTTTGAGCTTAGAGGAGGGGCTTCATGAACCCAGAGTCTAGAACCCAGTCTTCTGTGACAAGAGCACTTGGCTGACTGATGTTGGTGTCTTTGAGTCAATTGAAACTAAAGAACGATAGAAAAACTACAAGCTGGATTCAGGCATTGCTACAGAAAGAAATGCTGCTATCAAAATGCAGAAACATTACTGTGGTGAAGCATGTAGGAACTATAAGTCTACAAGAAGCAGTCAGGAGGTAGAGAAGAACTTAGCTGGCAAGGCAAAAAAAAAACAAAAAAAAAAAACATGGTTTTCAGAGTCTCAGCTCCAGCATCAAAGAAGAATAAAAATGAGTGGTTTTGGAGCTGAAACAATAATTCAATAACTGATACTTGACTGAAAAGGAAATTGATACCAGGAATGGAATTTATCTCCCACTCTCTTGTTTGCATATAACTCATGAAGACAATTAAAGATCTTACTACTTCCTGCTCCTCAGATACAATTAGCATTCTGTCATCAATGTATCACTGGATCAAAGTGATGCTGCTTAAAAGGTCAAGATGTTCAGTATCTTTGTGGACTATATTTATAGCAGAGAGCAAGAGAACTAATGTGGCTGTGAGGCAAGACTGTTAGGGTTACAGCCGTAGCAACTGAGTGTTCCTCAGAGACACTTGTCCTTCCCTTCAGTTTGGGTGCCCTGGCATACACGAGGCCCAGGTTCAATCCCCAGAGAAAGAAGTAAAGAAAGAGAGACAGACACAGACAGACACAGGATACAGGCACTCCCACTTGCAAACGTATTTCTCAGTGCCTTAGTAAATCTAAATCTTCTTAAAGAAGAAGATATGCAGGTCATATGTGATAATTTCATTCTAGCATGTTTATCTCCCCAAGACTTTGGATTTTTCTCTACATTATGCCAGGGAAGTTCTGGTGTTTCAATTTCATGCAACAGGCAACTATAGAATCCAAGTTTCAATGAACCTATCAAGTAAATGGTTAGCAACACTTCTAGCTGTATAGGCTAACACATTAAATCCATTATCTATTATAATTGCTGATAAATATACCCATATCAATAAATTCTGCCCGATCCAGTATTCTGTCCTTATTGCTTTAACTTCCTTATAATATACTCCCACACATATTCTCTGGGTTTCTGCCAATATATAAGCAAATAGGGAAATTATTTTGATAAAGGCTATTTCTTCCTGGTGAGGCTTTGCATTTATTCACTGGAGCATTTTAAGGTCTGACTTTTAGTTATGGATTTTCTAGCAGTAGGAGATGGTTGGGATATGTCTTGAGGAAAATGGGCTTCTCCTTGCAAGGCAACTTCCCTGGTGGAGATTATTACAGTGTTTTCAATGAAAAGAAAGCTAGTCTCCTTAAATACCAGAAGACAGACTTTTTATTGTCTAGAGGGGCTCACAGTGACTAAGGAGTTCATGATTGTGTCTCCTAGATCAGCTATGGATGTCTCCATTCCAAATTTCAGTTATTTTCCTTTTCCTCAGTCAGTGTCCCTATTTCACATGAGTAAAAAGGGCTCTCAATTCAATTAACAATATAGTTGTACAGCGCACATAGTTAAGTTTTGTATTAAATTTTACTACTACTAGTATTATTGTTATTATTTTTCCAATATTTGTTTTGTGACCATAAGGAAAAAAGATTATTTTATGACTGCCATGGAAGCTCTCTGTTAATATTCTGTTTTCTGAAATTGATTTTGATATTAATATAGCCACTCCAGCTTTCCTTTAAGTGTTCATGATATATTTTTTCTTTATAATTAAAGTATATTTTTTTGAAATTTTTTAAGTTGGAGATGCACATGATACCTTTATTTTATTTATTTATTTTTATGTGGTGCTGAGGATGGAACCCAGTGCCTCACACATGCTAAGCAGGTGCTCTACCACTGAACCACAACTCCAGCCCTAAAATACATTTTTATACAAAAATTATTATTGTATTTCTCTCCCTCCCTCTCTCTCTCTCTCTCTCTCTCTCTCTCGATAAGTTCTCACTGTGTTATTCAGGCTGGCCTTAAACAACTGGGCTCAAGAGATCTTCTTGCCTCAGTCTCACTTTCCTGAATATCTGGGGTTACAGGCTTATGTCACTGAGCTGGATCTTTTATTGTTGTTGGTTTTTTTAATATTTATTCACAATACCTTTATTTCACTCATTTATTTTTTACATGGTGCTGAGCATGGAACCCAGGGTCCTGCCCATGTGAGATGAGTGTTCTACCGCTGAGCCACAATCCCAGCCCCTGAGCTGGAT
The DNA here is from genome assembly GCF_001458135.2 of Marmota marmota marmota. Classification (NCBI taxonomy): domain Eukaryota; kingdom Metazoa; phylum Chordata; class Mammalia; order Rodentia; family Sciuridae; genus Marmota; species Marmota marmota. The sequence goes on along the minus strand of NW_025999891.1, from coordinate 3,335,473 downwards.
CTTTAAAAAAATCTAATCTCTGATTTATAATTGAAAAGTTTAGACCAGTGGCATTTAATGTAATTTTTGATATGCATGAATTTGTTTTTGATAATCTTTTTTTCTTTCCCTGCCTTCTTATGGATTGTTTTTTATTTCTTTGTTTCTACTAAAATATAGTAAAAAAAACTTAAAATGATAAATTATAAAATTAATATAATGATAAAATTCCTTGTATCATTATGATATAATAATGATATAAGCAAAAACATACTATATTTTAGTAGGTGCTTTGAGATTTAATTTATTTTTTAGTTGTAGTTGCATACAAAAACTTTTTAAATTTATTTTTATGTGGTGCTGAGGATCAGACTCAGGGCCTCGCACATACTAGGCGAGCGCTCAACTGCTGAGCCAGCCCTACAATGTAAATCTTTAACTTACCTTAGTATACTTAACGTATTATATCACTTAACAATATACTTACAACATTATACCTAATTCCCATTCTTTATGCTATAATTGCCAAATAATAACATACGTCTGCATATATTATATCTTCTACAATGTATGCATACTATTTTTTGCTTTAGGCAGCCAGTTATCTTTTGATAAGATTAAAAATATATTTCCCATATTTATACCATTTTCAGCACTCTTCATTTCTTTATGTAAATCTACATTTCCACCTGTTAATCACATATTGTCTTAAAAAAATTCCTTCAACTTTACTTGTGCAATTTTGCTGGTAATAATCCTCTCTTTTGTTCTTTTGAAAAAAAAATCTTTGTCTTACTTTTTTTTTTTTTACTTTTATTCATGAAAGATTTTTACTAGGTATAGAATTTTCTTCTTTTTTTTCCCTAATATTTTAGCAATGTCATTATTGTTTTCTGGCCTGTGTAGTTTTTGATGGGAAATTAGTTGGCCTTACTATCTTTGTTCTTCTGTGTGTAATGTTTCTTACTTCTCTGGCTATTTTCAATATTTTATCTTTGGATTTCTGCAGTTTTTTTGTATATATGCCTCGGTGTGCTTTTTTTGTATTTATCCTGCTTGGAATTTTCAAAGCTTTTTGAAGCTGATTTGTTATCTTTCATAAATTTGGAAAGTTATCAGTAATTTTATTTTCAAACTTCTTTCATCTCACCCTCTTTTCTCTTCTGGGATTCTAATTACATGTAAGTTAAACTATTTAAGATTGCCCCATAGCTCTTAAGTGCTGTTATTCTTTCCCCAAATTTTGGATAATTTTAATTGACCTAATTTCAAAGCCACCGATTGATTCTTCTGCTGGGTCCAGTTTACTAATAAACCTATCAAAGGAATTCCTCATCGCTATTATCATGATTTTTATATCCAGAATTTCTAGTTGGCTTTTCTTTATGGTTTCTATCTCTGTGCTGAAAACACATAACTATGGATGTTATATTTTTTTCCACTAAGTTATTTAGTTGTAATTATTTTAATAGCTATTGTAATATTTACATATTTATATTAACAGGATTAAAAGTTATATTATTATATATTATAATTGCAATTATATGTAATCTATATAAAAATAATATCAGGCGTATTGGTGCATGCCTGTAATCTCAGCAGCTCAGGAAGCTGAGGCAGGAGGATTGCAAGTTCAAAGCCAGCCTCAGCAATTTAGTGAGGCTCTCAGCAACTTAGCGAGACCCTGTCTTAAAATAAAAAGAAATAGAAAGGGATGGGGATATGGCTCAGTGGTAAAGCACTTCTGAGTTCACTCCCCAGTACCAAAAAAAAAAATGTGTGTGTGTGTGTATATATATATATATATACACACACATATATATACATATATAAAAATATAGACCTTAGTTATACATTTTAATCAATTATCAATATAATTATTAATCATTGTTATTTTAAAGTCTCTATTGAATAGTTCCAACATTTCTCTAGTTCTACTCAGTGCCTTTATCTTCTGACAATAGGTCATTTTTTATCTTGCTTTTTAATGAGTCTCATAATGTGTTAAAATGCTGGACATTATATGTAAATAAATAGTAGAACTGAGGTAACTATAATTTATTTTGAGAAATAGGTACATCTCTTCTTTCAGGCCAGTAGTAAGTGGAGTTGTGTTAATCTGACAGTAATTGAGTTTGGTTTTTGTGTTGCTGTAGTTACCTTAGATGCACCATAGACTTCAAACCAAAGTGTTTTTCCTATTCGCACATGTAACCCAGAACACTTTTATGAACAGATGAGTGGGGTTTTTATTTCCCTACACTCCAAACAATTTTCCGGCAGCCACCAACTGGGTATCCTATAATTCAGTTTGGTTCTGGCATTATCTACATACAGATCCCACAGGATGAAGGGCTCAGTCCCACAAAATGCTACCAAGTAGCATCATCCTGCAAATTCAGCTGTCGCTCAAGTGTTCAAGAATCTCAAGAAAGTTAAATAAAACACAGTTCTTCTATTAGAATGAGTAATCAGAATGATTTTTTATTTTTCTCTTATACTGGGAAACCTCTTCTTCAAGGACAATTGACTATCATATATGATTAACAGTCCTGCATACTAAGATGCCAAATGCTACAATTTGCCAAGTTACAAATCTGAAGAAAGTAACTATGGAGGGTTCTTAACTAGATCCATAGAAGCTCTGTCTCATAGCCAACAACCTAAATGAATGACTCTGGGTTCTCATGAGTAAGAGTGTGAAGCACACAGAGTATTATCTACTTGGAGTAATGAAAGTGCAAGGTAATGTGTTCTAAATGGACAGTCCCCCCATCATATTCCAGCGGACTTAATTCTATATAATTTTCTTCCAATACATCATAATACATTTCAGTGACCTTCTGACTCCTGCTGGAAACTACATCAGGCAATCCTGTAGGTATCTTGAATGTCTAAACACAAACTCATTGAATCATTCTTTAAACCCATTTCTCTCTCTTTTCTTTATTTCATTCAATGGCATCACATCTAGCCAGCTTTTTGAATAAGAAAGAAAAGAAACAGTCAGTAAGTCCCTAATTTCTCCTTCTCTTTCAGTCCTTAGATTTAATTATGCCCCCCAATCCTAATGATTATATCTGTTTTAGGAAAGGATCCTGACCTAAGGATTTGAACACAAGTTCATTTGGAAGGTGGTTTCAAGAAACAATGGTAAAGGGAGTAGGAAAGTAATATAGAGATGTGAAGGAAGCCCAACATTCTTTATAGGGCAGGTTACACTGTGGGCAACTGAGGCTTAATCACTGAGAAACTCTGGAAAACAGTATAAAATCTACCTCAGAAATCTCCCACCCATGGGTCAACTCCCTATCCATCATTGGCTAAGGGCTTTTCTCATAGATATTAGCTTCCAAGCACTTCTGTCTGTCCATGTGGATTTAGAGAAAATCCTGAAGCAGGATTGCAGGAGCTTGCAGTCTATCTGCATGTACTGAAAAGGTGAACCTGAGGGGATATGGTTGGGTTATACTGACAATGTCCAGCAAACTCTATACTACAGCAAGGGCTGGATTTACCTTGAATGCAACATTTAAGATGCAAAATTTATCTTCTCATTTTCCTCAGTCTTTCACATTTCCAACCCATCTTCTATGTTGCTGGGGGAGTTTACTTTTTTTTTTTTAATGCCAGGGATGGAACTCAGAGAAACATCCCCAGCCCTGTTTTGTATTTTATTTAGAGACAGGGTCTCACTGAGTTGCTAGGTCTCACTGAGTTGCTAAGTGCCTCGTTGCTGAGGCTGGCTTGAACTAACAATCCTCCTGTCTCAGCCTCCCGAGCCACAGGGATTACCAGCGTGTGCCATCGTGCCTGGCAGGAATTAACTTTTTCTAAACACCAATATTTGGTAACATTTGTCCTCCACTTAAGAGCACAGAAAAAAGTACAAACGTCTCAATTTAGCACTAGTTGTTAGGTGCAGGGCAGGCTGAACTAAGTTATCTGCAGGGTGGGCTGAACGAATGTTAGCTGCAGGATAACCCAGGCCATCAAACCCTCCTCTGTCTGGTCCTTTATCACCTGTTTGCATCAAGTCTGAACACTCAACCCCACTCAAGGCTGAACACCCGACCCCCACCGGTCTGGTGCAACAAAAACCCACATCTGACTCCTGCCCCATCTGCCTGAAGGCAGAAGATGACATCCTTAGCAACCACTGTATGATCCAATCACTGAATGCCAACAAGGCAGCTTGCAGACCCAAAGACCCCATTAGATTTTGGCTATAAAAACTCTTTCCTGCCAGGCCCCTCTCTCTTGCTCTTGCTTTTGCTCTCTCTTGCTCTCTCTTTCTTCTCTCACTTTTGCTCTCTCTCTCCCTCTCACTCTCTCCTCTCTCTCTCTCTCTTTGCTCTCCCCCCCTTCTACTCCCCCTTTTCTCCTCGTTTGCATTGCTGCAATAAAGATCTGTTGGTTGCTTCAAGTGTTATGGTCACTTTCCTTTCACTAGTAATTCTTTACATATTGACTATAATCACCTATTTAGCCTCATCTTCTGCCACTGTTTTTACATAACTATGCTCTTTTACATGAATACTTTTTTGAACTTTCATACCCTTGAGTGTATTGTTTCTTCTGTTTTAAATAGCTTTTCCCCTTCCCTTACACAAAATTCTTATTAGTCCTTTAAAATTCAGCTTGGAAATCTACTACATGAAAACTTACCAGACTGCCCTGAGAAAAATGATTACTTATTCCTTTTTGTTTCTTAACATTTTGTATGTACCTCTATTCTTGTACTTCGCAGGTTCATTGAAATGTTTTCCATCACTAAACTTAGAACTCTTCAAAGGCAGGTTTTAATCATCCTTTATTAACCCCTTTATTAATCATCCTTTACTTAATCATCCTTTATTAATCTGCTTGCAAATAGAAGGCATTCAATGAAGGTTATTTAGTTGAATATATCTAGACATATACAAACAAAACAGAAGAAATGGAAGCCAGGTGTGGTGGTACATGGCTATAATCCCAGCAACTCAAGGCTAAGGCAGGAGAATTGTAAGTTCAAGGCCAGCCTGGGCAATTTAGTGAGAGCCTATCTCAAAACAAAACAAGAAGGACGGGGGATGTAGCTCAGGGGTAGTGTACTTCTGAGTTCAATCTCCAGGAACAAAAAAAAAAAAACAGTTATTTTAAGTAATACTTGTCATTGAAAAGCACATGGTTAGACAGCAGCTACCACAAAAATTAAATNAAAAAAAAAAAAAAAAAAAAAAAAAAAAAAAAAGAGGAAGGAAGCTTATTAGCAAATCCAAGAGATAGACACCATAAGCAAAGAATGTATAGTTGAAACCTACCACAAAAATCTATGTTAATTATTTATGAACTACTTAAAATAGACTTTGAGGCAGCTGTTTTGTGTTGGAAGCTTTTGTCTCCAAAGGCAATGTAAGGGTCCCGCGAAACATCGGAGAAAGAGACCACCAAGTGACCACTCATGCAATTGGCAGAAGGGGGATTTATTGAACCAGCATGCTGGGGCTCCGTGCCCACTCATGAAGGGAAAGCAGCCCAGAGCCCCGAGCAGGGGCTGAGCACTGCTTAAGTACACTTTTTGGGGAGGGCGGAGGGCCTTGTATACATCAGAACAAATTATCATGAGGTGAGGGAAAATTGAATAACAACTCCTAAACATGATTGGTTCATTCATTGGCGGGAATAGGTCAGGCTGGAGTGATAGGTCATTCCTAAGGAGGGGGTTACATTTAAACTGATTGGTCCAGGCCCTGCAATGCCTACATTCGACCACACAGAGCCCTTATTAAACAACCAATAGTCAGGGGAAATATTTACTGGGCAGTTCCAAGCATTGTCTCAACAGCTACAGAAATATCAGGTTTTGCAGGTAGCATAGAAACCTAACAATACCTAATCCTTTACATTTTAACTCAGACCTTGCAGCTTAGAAACTTTACAACACCCAGTCTTTTACCCTTACAGCAATACTTTGGATTTATTCAACTAGAACAAGTGTTATATTGATAGAAAATGAATATTCCAGAATATATATATATATATATATATATATATGCTATTTCTAATTAAAGAGAGTCTAGACTGTAACTGCCCTGGAGGCAGAGACCACATGAATGTAATTTATTCTTTACACAGCACCTAGCCCATTTATACACAAACTCAATGAATTTTGGCACAGCAGTGATTTTTTTTGTGATTGAAATTATAGATCACTTGCAGTGAAATGAGGATGTGGTAATTATACATTTTAATTCCTAAATATAAGTAAACCAGAGAAATCATATTACTCCCAGAACGCTCTCTCACACACACACACACAAAAAAAAAAACTTTTTAAGGAGGTCATTATTCCGTTTACCTTTCTCACAGGGATTAGATAGCCATCAGAGTGCACTTTACCTTACCTTGATTATTATTTCAAAAATTAATAAAGTGATAATAACATTAAAAATTAAATTGCCTTAGTATGTTTTGAAAAAAAAAGTGATAATGGTGTCAGTTACTGTGAGTTTCCTCTGGTCTAGCACTGACAGCTTGGGTCAGTAAGAAAAGTAATAACACTAGTACAGTTTGAAAAATTCAGCAGTTGAGACTTTACAACGGGTCAATAGAATGGTGGGGGAGGGGTGAGGAAAATTTTGATCTTCCAGGATACTTTTTGTTGTTTATCAACATTTTCTTTCTCTCGTTATGTTATTAATATTGATCTGGTAATATTGATCTTTTCCATGCAATTTGGTGATATTTTTACGTGGTCCAGATGAGTGAGTCACCATTTCAAGAGGAAGCCAAATCTGCTCAGGTTCCTGGCCTTATTTAGGTTTCTAACTATTTATGAGAGGATTTGAAATTCCACATTCTTGGGAAAATTGAAATAGAATATCATTTCTATCACTTAATTATTTCTCTTTTTAGTCGAAATATTCTGCATCAGGTTTTGACAGAAATGCTAAAAAACTTGGCTCAAAATAATGTTGAAGCACAGTAACCTGCTTTTAGTGGGTTGGCCTTTCTTAATTATAATATAGTGTGCCTTAATTGTTTGAATTTGTTGACACAACTAATTTTATTCTGAATGATATCTGCTCATTATGTGATTTTTGTTGTTGTTGTTATTATTATTATTATTATTATACTAAAGATGGAACCTAGGGCACTTTACCACTGAGTTACACTCCCCAGTGTCTGTCTGTCTGTCTCTCTCTCTCTCTCTCTCTCTCTTTGAGGCATGGTCTTACTAAATTGCTTAGGGTCTCATTAAGTTGAAGAGGCTGGCTTTGAACTTGCAATCCCCCTGCCTCAGCCTTCTGAGCTGCTGGGATTATAAGCATGCACCATCACACCCAGCTAAAATAAAATTTTATATTACAGTATAAAATGTTAGCTTAATCCCCAGCTGCTTTTGAATACCACTTACTAACACTATTCCCTTTTCAGGAAAATGGAAAAGACAACAAAGAAAAGAAAGAGGATTCAACTGAAGAGACAGAGCCTATTAAGGTAGAGTTGTCATGGACAATTAGATTTTAGTGCAGTAGGATAAAATTTTCTTATGAAGAAGGAAAAAAAATGTGGGTGTTCAAAAAGATGAACAAAATAGCAAATGGAAAAGGGCGAATTCATGTTAACTATTAATCAGACTTACTCAGTTATAGGAAATTTCCATAGATAGGTAAATTATTTGTGAAGAGCTATTATAAATTACACATAAATAAAGGCTGCTTTCTAAAATCAGAACTATTACCCTAAGTACAGGAAATACCAGTTTTTAGGGTAACTTCGCTGTCCTGCTGAAGAAGAAATTTCCATGTTAATCATTTAAGTAACCTTGTGTTTAAATAAACACAAAACTATAGTGAGGATGAACACTTAATTTAAAAGGAGGCAATTAAAATGTTATAGGCCTGGCAGGTTGGTGCACTGCTGTAATTCCAGATTCTAAGAAGGCTGAGGCTGGAATAACTTAGAAAGACCTGGTCTCGAATAAATAAATAATAAATAGATAAAATCAGGGAGGGTAGCTCAGTGCTAGAGTGGAATGCTTGCCTGCCATATGCAAGCATGGATTCAACCCCTAGTACTGTAAAGAAAAAAAATAGTTATATGAATTTACATCAAGATGACTAATATGAGTTTTTAAATATCCTATTATTGAAGTACACCAGGAGCACAAAAAGCTGTTCTGCTACTATTATTCATAAACTTGATCTTCAGTTTCCTCAGTGAAGATGAAATGTTTTTCTTTATACCACAAACTATGGAAGATATGGTTTTTTTAAAGTAGCATTCTCAGAGTTCTGATTTCATTATGATATGCTCTCAAATTATGTTTGTTGAAAATATTGTATAATTCAAGGATTAATGTACAACAGGAATGATGTTGCTAGCATATGACTGTTAGCAATAGGAAGATGACCTGTTGAGTCAACACATTTCATCTTGTGAATGTAGTAAATAGACTGTGATTACTGCTTTGCTTCTAATATGTAACATTAAATCCTAGAAAAAGTAAGTAGGAGAGTTGAGGCAACTTTGATGAAAAGCAACTCATTTTGAAATTGGTATTTGTATTCTCCTTTCAAAGGGCTCACAGAGTTTACCAGATGTTTCTGCAACAGAGACCAGCAACCATGTGGCAGAAGAAGCAACAGATGAAATAAAATCCCAAGGTAGAGAACTAGTCACACACAATAGGATCTAAAACTAACATTAAATTTTCATTGGGGGATTCATTCTGTAAGATTTTGTGTTTCAAAAATATATTCCAGTGATATGTTCAAATGCCATTTGGGAAATATAGTCCCTTCACACTCTATTAACATTTTTTGAGGAAACTTTATGACTTTGCATCTTATGCTACTTAAAGAGAAAATTACAATAATAAATTACAATAATAATTAATAAAGAGAAAAACATAGACTAGAGAGCTGACTGATGCCTAGTAGATAATCCATTAATATAAAAATAAAATTGGGCTGGGATTGTGGCTCAGTGGTAGAGCGCTCGCTTAGTATGGGCGGGACCTGGGTTCGATTCTCAGCACCACATAAAAATAAAGGCATTGTGTTGTGTCCATCTACAAAAAAGATTCTCTCTCTCTCTCTCTCTCTCTCTCTAAAAAAAAAATAAAATAAAATGAATTATAGTCATTTGGGCTGATTACTGTTCTTGGTCCTGTTTATTCTTTTTAGTACTGTACTTGACCACACATTTATTCTGTGTGATCCAAAGTTTGACTCCTATCCCCATTCTTTACCTAAATTCCACATAATCATGCAAACTGAAAATTTACAGGATCAAATAGACAATAAATAAGTGGACAAGACATTTATCTCTTTCACTACAGCAACATCTAATTCCAGACATTTAGTGAAACCCTGTACAAAGAGAAAATCTTTACAATATTTAAATTCACATCAATTCAACTTACCCTTAATGAGAGTTTAGTATGTGTTAGGCTTGACCAGGCTAAATTACAATAATAATTATTAAAGTATTTTCTAAACTATTAATTGTTGTGTAGATTCTAGTTATAACTTGTAGGTGCTTTTTCTGAGGTATTTTTCTCTTTTAAGCCAATTAAGAGCAATTATTTACTACTTGTTCTTATTAATACTTATTGTAATACATGTGCATTAAGAACTAAACTTCCTGACACTTAGTTTGCCTTTCTTATAAACTTGAGTATTATTTTCACAGCTTCACAAACTAAAAATTTTTCTTCCTGTCAAGTCTTTAACTGTTCTCCTCCACCTGACTCCACTTCTTAGTCTCCTGATTTTACTTCCTCCTCATCCCACCATTTTACCACCAACACACCTTACATATACTCTGGCTTGATCTTAATTACTAGGCCAGGATAATGATTAACTCATTCTAAACATGCCAAACAAAATGTGATCAAATTAATTTGTTATAAATTTAATTGGGTATTCAGTGGTCTGTGGTCAAATTTGCACCTGCAAAACTTCATACATGTATTATATCATGTAATTTATTGCCTCCTTAGAGAATATCAAGAGTTTGTAGACTTTGCTATTCTTGTATTTTTAATTTCTCTTATTGCTTTTCAAAGTATATAGAGAAGTATATTTTGCTTGTTGATTTATTCACATCAACTGTTTTTGTATGTGATATGTACTAAAAACATCACAGTGTGCTGTGATATTAAATGTAATGCAAGGTACTTATTTTTTTAGTGATCAGCCACTATTAAACCTTATATTCTGAATCCTTCCTTTATGTACAAATATATGAATTTACATATATATAAATATGTAAAAGAAGTAGGAAGAGGAACTGCTATTGAACTGACAGTTTCAACATGTCAAAGAAAGTGTCATAATCCTTGTTACATACTTGTCAAAATTCAAGTGATGTTATCTTGCCAAGCAGTTCTCAAATTGCACTCAAATACTTTTCTTTGCATAAAAAATACTGTGGTTAAACTCCAGCCATGGCTCTTGGTAAAGTGCTTGCCTAGCACAAGTGAGGCACTGGGTTTAATCCTCAGCACCCCATAAAAATAAATAAATAAAATAAAGTTATGAAAAATGTGTATCAGTTTTTTTTATTCTAGTTATTTGTCTTTTTAGGTTATAAGCTTATCTTGCATTTTGAGAAATCTTTTTTTTTTTAATTATCAGTTTACCCAACTCTATCCTTATTACACAAGCCTAAGATTACCAAAGTTTTGGGGCTGGGGTTGTGGCTCAGTGATAGAGCACTTGCCTAGCACATGTGAGGCACTGGGTTCAACTCTCAGCACCACATAAAAATAAATAAATAAAGATATTATGTCCATCTGCAACTAAAAATATTTTTTAAAAAAAGATTAACAGGGCTGGGGATATGGCTCAAGCGGTAGTGCGCTTGTCTGGCATGTGCGGGGCGCTAGGTTCGATCCTCAGCACCACATAAAAATAAAATAAAGATGTTGTGTCCACCGAAAACTAAGAAAATAAATATTAAAAAATTCTCTTTCTCTCTTTCTCTCTCTCTCTCTCTTAAAAAAAGATTAACAGAGTTTTGTAGAACCTACCTTTTCCTATACCAATAGAATTTCAATTCTAATAATATTTATTAGTGCTTTTTTCCTCCTTCTTTTATAGCAGTCATTTACATTATGTACAAATGTTGAGAAATTCTGATAATAAAGACAAGGTACCTAAGTTTCAGACAGGGCCCATGTTTAAATAGGAACATCATACAGCTTGCTGGGTGACTCTTCTGATTCAGTTTTCACTAGTTTAATCAGCAGTCAGTTCCACTAACATTATATAACATTTGAAAGAGCCTGCTAAGGATTATTATAATGTGGATTGTAATTCATTCCCATTTATGTCCTTAAATAGATTTTGCACTGAGGCTATACCCAGCAGTGGGCCATTCCCTAAGTACAGAAAATGATAAATGTTCCTTATGAGGCTAGACCTTTCAAATTATGAACAAGGAAATCTTTTGTGTACCTACTTATTTAGTTGAAAGCTCTTATGCCCTTAGGGCCTGAATAGGTCTTTGTATGGTAGAAGGTGAACTGGTAGAGAGATGAAGGTATTAGTGTTAGGCGAAAGCTTGATAGGCTTTTAATTCTAGGAAGAATTTAGGAAATTGATCCTGAAAAAGAATTCCAGTGCTTAGCATAGCACCAGGCATGTAGTAAGAAATCAATAATTATTTATTGAGTGTACGAATAAATAATCAGTCAATCTGTAAAAAAATTTAAGAATGTCCAAACTCAGACCTACTGAAAAACCCTGTACCTGTTTGAATCTATATTCAATTAAACCTCTAAGTTAATTTGCCCTTGGGTCAGTTCCATAATTTGCAATCCTTGCATTTAGAGGTCAACCTGTCAAAAGACAGCTTCAGATAGTCTTGTTCAGAATTCTGATCTATTGACTGCTGTTCTTCTTTTTCTTTTCCTGGTTTGCTGGTTCCAGGAGAGAAGTGTTTGACTAGAATTGTAACCAAACACATTTCTACTTCCATTCTCTGTATTAGTGAAAACAATGCAAGCACGAGGATTATTGCTTAGCAACCTATAATGGCCAAGCACACTACAGGAGCATGAGCAGGCTGCAATGAAGATAGAAAACGCCCTAGTTCATGTGTGAGTTTACTAATGAACCACAGCAGATGCTTAGATGTTAAGTTGCTATACATCTATAGTATAACACTTAAAGCCAGCAGAAGAATATCTGCCTTGGGTTTGTACTGGACAGATTAAAAGAAATGCAAGTACATTAGAACCTGTAGACTTAAAAGAATTGTTCTCTTTCACACTTAAAAATCAGGGGGGCTTGAGATATATAGCTCAGTTGGTAGAATTCTTGCCTCACATGCACGAGATCCTGGGTTCAATCCCCAGCCACAAAAATAAATAAATAAATAAATAAATAAATAAATAAATAAGCGAGCATTGTGTATTAATGAATATTGTGACCAAAAAAATAAAATGGAAACATTTTCCCATTTTCCCACTGGGTATAGCCTCAGTGCAAAATCTTTTTAAGGACATAAATGGGAAAAACATTTTTGTCTCCACAAAAAGTGTTAATTTGTTACATATCCAAGGAGGTGAGAGGGAGCCATACACACATACACACACACAAATACACACATATATTGTCGATGGACTTTATTTCATTTATTTATATATGGTGCTGAAAATAGAACTCAGTGCCTCACACATGCTAAGCAAGTGCCGTACCACTGAGCTACAACCCCAGCCCCAGAGTATTGTTTTTAGATAACTGTTTTTAATATTTTATTTTTTAATTATAGATAGACACAATACTTTTATTTTATTTATCTATTTTTATGTGGTGCTGAGGATCCAACATGCCTCACACATGCTAGGCTACTGCTCTACCACTGAGCCATAACTCCAGCCTTGGTTTTTAGATAATTTTAAGGCAGCAAAATCTTTTTTCCAAATTAAATATTATTATGCTCTCCAATTATGAACAATAATTGGAGCACAGGTGCTCTGGTCACAAAGGGTATAAGTTGCTTACAGTCCTATGGTCTTTGAAGCTCCTTCTCAAGATCCTAAGAAGCATATTTCAAAAACTACTGCTTCACAACAGGAATTCTTACTCTTATTGGTGATCTTCTAAATTGGTACAGTCACTCTAGAAAATAATTTAATAATATCTCATTGAACTAATGAAAATGCTTATACCTATGACCCTGTGTTTTAGTCCATTTCTGTTGCTATAATAAAATACTATAGACAGAATAATTTATAAACATAATAAATTGATTGCTCATAGTTATTGAAGCTAGGAAGTCTTAAGATCAAGGCACCGGCAGGCTCTGTATCTGGTGAGGGCTTAGTCTCTGCTTCCAAGATGGTGCTTGAATGCTATGTCCTCACATGGCAGAAAAGATAGAAGGCAATAAAAAGGGGCTAGATTCTTCCCATCAGTGCTTTTATAAGAGTACTAATTCATTGGTGAAGGAAGAGCCCTCATGACTTAATCACTTCCCCAAAGACCCTCACCTCTTAATACTGTCATATTGAGTCTTAGGTTCCAATGTATGAATTAAAAAAAATTTTAGCTGTAGATGGACACAATATCTTTATTTTGTTTATTTATTTTTATGTGGTGCTGAGGATCAAATGCAGTGCCCCATATGTGCTAGGCAAGCGCTCTACCATTGAGCTACAACCCCAGCCCAATGTATGAACTTTGAAGAGAAACAAACATTCAAACCATAGCACCCCTGCAAATAAAATCTTAATAATACACTTTAGAGAAACTCATATATGTACACAAGAGGATAAATGCAATAATTTTCATACTAGGATTGTCTGTTGTAGTAAAACGTGAAAACAAAACTAGAAACAACTCAATAACTATCAAAATGAGAATGAATAAACACATTATGGTACAGTGATTTAATTACAATTATGAAACAGTGAAAAATGCATCTATCAATTAGGTGAATTTTCCATACATAATTTTAATTTTAAAAAAGGCTAAAGAATACACATGATATAAAATTATTTTTATAAAATTAAAAAATAAGAACAGGGCTGGGGATATAACTTAGTAGAGTGCTTGCCTTGCATGCACAAGGCCCTGGGTTCAATCCCCAGCACCACAAAATAAAAAAACAAAAAAACAAAAAAAAACAACAATATTATATTACTTAGATATAATAACATAAACAAATGCATGGAAACGATAAACATGAAACTCAGAATAGCATCTTTCAAAGTTGGAATATATGAGAGGCTTTAATATCTAGGTAATTTTTTTGTAAGCTAGGATTAGATAAATGGCTACTTATATTTTTGTGTCTTAAATATTTCATAATAAATAATGTTGGGGCTGAGATTGTGGCTCAGCGGTAGAGCGCTCGCCTCACACGAGTGAGGCCCTGGGTTGAATCCTCAACACCACATAAAAATAAATAAATAAAATAAAGATATTGTGTCCAACTAAAAAATAAATATAATAAATAATGTTAAAAATCCCATTGCTCAAAAGTTATGGAGTCCCTAGTCTCTTACCCTTTAATTGTAGTAGCAGTATATATGGGGGGTTATTAATGATTGAAGTATGTCTCAATAACTACTTTCTGGTTACATTAAAAATAATGAGTATAGAAATAATTTTCAGATATATTTCTGGTTTTTCTCTGTATCTTCAAAGTAACAGAAGCAAAATGCTTCAACAATACATTGTCCTGATTCTATTGGGATTTGGCTGAGCACTGATATTTTCAGTGGATAATATTTCAAAAGAACTGAAACTAGGGCTAGGTTGTAGCTCAGTGGTAAAGCACTTGCCTTGCATGTGCAAAGCCCTGGGTTTGATCCCCAGTTTCAAAAAAGAAGAGAAAAAAAAAAAGAACTTAAACTACTTTATCTCTCTATCCATGTCAGAAAAAAAAAACACCTTAAAATTCCCATTAATTCTTCCATTCCAATCACCTCAGCAATCATATGTAGAAAAAAAAATTATCCAATAGCATATTGTTCAGAGCCTGAGCTGGCAATGTCCTAGGAACTCAGAGCAATCTACCCAGTTATACTAGGAAAAAATGCCATATAATTTGTGTGCTGATGCTATGAAAATATATGGTCTTTAATCTCTGATATACTTTGAACATTGCTTAGAAATATGCTTATATATTTGTAGTCTGCTCCTTTCCACACCCACAACAGTTATTTCAAAATTGTATCTTTCCCATCAAGCTCATGATCCTACCATTCCTGGTTTTAGCGATATTTATTTTATTTCACAAAAAAATAGAGGCTGTGAGATGGAATTCTCTCAACTTACATGCCATCTTAGTTTAGTGTAAGAGACATCTCATCCAAGGCTATTGTATATTTTTGACCTCCTGCATATCTCCTCGACCCTGAGGATCATCATCTAATTTTTCTCCTGTGTCTTCTGTTTTTCTCTCTACTTTGCCTCCTGCTTCTAAATCTCTAAATATAGTCGAACCAACCCCATCTTTAGAGAAATCTTTCCTCACCAGAAGAAAAAAGAGAAAGAAATTAATCTTTTCTTTCATAGTCGCATTCTTTTCTGTAGATGGACAAAATACCTTTATTTTATTTGTTTATTTTTATGTGGTGCCAGGGATCGAACTCAGTGCTTCATGCATGCTAGGCAATCACTCTATCACTGAGCCACAACCCCAGTCCCCACAGTCACATTCTTTGTAATAATTTGTCCAGTCATTCACTCTGCACTTTACCTTGAAGTTCCTCCTCAACCCACGGTAGTCTAGGCTCCATTCTCACCACAGATATTGCTGTCCTTAGGATCCATTCTTAAACACAGAAATTGTTTAGTGAAAAACAACTGAGTGCTAAATCAAATGTATTCTTTCCACTTCTTGCATCATTTGACTTTTCTGCAGCATTTGGCGCTGTTGACTACTTCCTTTAAGTGATATATCTTTTTTGTCTACTCAGTTTGTTTAGGGAACAGCCCTTCCCCTCCTTGATCCATTTGGTTTAGTTGAGGGTTATGCTGGCTTTTTAGATCTAGGAATAGATGGTGATGCAAATCTGTCCAATCAGAATGCTCATGGATGGTTCAGAAATAGGCATATAATTTATGCCTAGGCAAGTAAAACCTTTCTCAGGTTTTTTAAACTGAAATTTAATGGCAAATATCTTTTGAAAATCAGTAATGACATGGATCATGTAAATCTTAGCACCACATAAAAAATAAATAAGTAAAATAAAGTTATAAAAAAGGCTTGCCAAAATGAATCCTAATGTTTTTTATATATAAACATTATATATATAAACATCAACAAAAACATTAATTTAAAAGAGCAAAGCTAGAGCTACCTCAGCTGTGTCTGAAAACAGTTAAATCCCTTAATGATCATCCATTTCTCTAAGAAGCTCTGGGTTTTTTCTTTTTTAATTCAAGAATGATAGTAGAAACCAAGATCCGAACATCAGGCATCCAAGTTTTCTTAATTTTAAAAAAACAATGTTCATAATATTTTCTAATTTCTTCTAATTTCCTTGCTCTGAGATATATGAATTATAATGGTAGTGAGCAGATTGACACTTGTTCTATTAATGATATTCCTTAGGTTTGTATTAGTTATTTCATTTGTTGAATTTAGCCATGGAGATGGTTTTACTTAAATATTCCTCTAGTCTTCTGTATGTGTAATTATATTTGCATTTGAGATTATCTGCTTTTGTGTGGATGTTTCTGTTTTCTGTAGTCTGCTGCCAGCGATTATGGAGGAAGGGTTAGATGTTCAGACCATAAAGTCTGTCAATAAATGGGGAGTCTGGGCTCTTCTCCTCTTGAACAATAAGACAGATCCTCAAGAGGAGAAAGACCCTCTTGTCCCCAATTATTTTTTTCTTTTTCTTTTATTTATTTATTTATTTATTTATTTATTGGTACCAGAGATTGAACCCAGGGGACACTTACCACTGAGCCACATTCCCAGCCCTTTTATTGTATTTTGTTTAGAGACAGGGTCTCACTGACTTGCCTAGGGTCTCCCTATATTGCTGAGGCTGGCTTAAACTCGAGATCCTCCTGCCTCAGCCGCTCAAGCTGCTGGAAATACAGGTGTGTGCCACCGTGCACAGACCCAATTATTTTTTTCTTCTGAGGAAGTGATGCCTGGAGCTGTAAGAGCCATTGTATGATATAAATTACAAGTGCAAAAAAATGGACTAAGAGTGATAGAAACAGGTTGAGTACTGAATGAGATTACAGAGCTGATGTTAACTCCTGAATAAGTCAACAGTAACAGTAAATGTTTTTATGGTTTGAATGACCGTTGCCAAACTTTCTGACACTTTCAGCTGATGGTGTTCCAATATGTGGGCAAATGGATGTACAAAACGTTTTTGTAATAGTATGCTAAAATTTTGTTGATTAAAATCTACTTCTTTTTTTTTTTTTTCCTGTGGTGTTGGGGATCGGGCCCAGAGCCTTGTGCATGTGAGGCAGGCACTCTACCAACTGAGCTATGTCCCCAGCCCCTTAAAAACTACTTCTAATATTTCTTACATTTCACTTTTTTTTCCCTCTTAGAATCAAAGCTGGTGAGACAGCCAGAAATTCCAACTAGTTCAACAAAGGACGCTATTCCTGAAATCTCAGGGAATGTTGTGATTAGAAAACCTGAAAAAGTGATTTTTTCTTTAGATGAAACTAAACCAAAATCAAAGCTAGAACAACCATGGAGGAAAAATATTTTGGAAAGAGTGGAGGCGAGTGCCCGGAAAATACAGCAGAAAATAATAGATAAAGATAATCTAAAGAAGGAACTAGAAAAAAAGTCTGAAAAAAAACTCCCTAAGGATAATTTAGCCCAACAGTGGTTTGATACTGAAACTACAACACTGAAAACTCGTGCATATTTGCTGGACAAACTTCTACCCACCTTAGTTCCTGGAGTGGAAAAAATGTTAATGCAATTAGAAAAGAAAAAGATTTTGACAGAAGCTGATACTCCAACCAAGTTTGATCCAATTAATTATTTGGGAGAATATTTAATGAGAAACAATCCTTCTTATATCAAAGCTCCAAAAATGTCTGGTTACCAGAGGGTGATGAGAGATGTCACAGAAGAACTGAAGGTGTATGTTCCTGACAGTATTTGCTACAGGTAAAATTTCTACTATTTTCAATTGATTTTCTATTTCCTTACATTGAAAATCTAGTAGAACAATAATATTAATATAAACAGAACTTTCAAAAAATGATTTTATGGTTATTCAAAGAGTGTCTCACTTTTTTGAGGCACTGTGAAGACTAACAAAGTCCATAAAAAGTTCTTTGTATTCATAGATTTGTCTCACTAGGACTCTAAGTATGTGTTTATTTCTCTATTTATTCTCCTTGCACTGAAAAGTAAGCTATATGACATATGGGACTACCTAAAAGTTGAACTTTCCAGATAGGTGATATAGTCTTCTGGTTCAAAAGGCAAATTATATAAAAAGTGGAAAATTCTCCTTCCATTCTTATCTTCCATCCACCTAGTACTCCACCTCTGCCATAGATAACTACTATTTTTAGTTTTCTAAAACTCTATAGAGTTCTTTATGCACAGATTAGCACATAAAATATGAATTCTTAATTTTCTTCCTTTTACATAAAAGCGTATAATGTGAGTTACAAATATTTCCCCAATTTTCACTTACCATTTATCTTTTGTCATGCATGATTTTTTTTATTCCTGTGGAGTTGAGTTTAATTTTTATTTTTCTGGCATCCAGATTTTGAATCAGTGTTATATTCCAAAATATTAAAAGAATTCTCCCATGTTTTTTCTGGAATTATTAGGCTTTTAACTTTCATTTTATATATTATCCATTTGGAATATATCCTAGTGTAATATGAAGGTAGGAATCCAACTTTATCCTTTTTCAAATGACTACTTAGCAGTCCCAATAAAAATTGTGGAATAGTTTATCTTTGCCCCACCAATTTGAGAAGAACCTTTAGTCTAAACCTCTGCATATTTTACAGTATATTTCTAGATTTTTCCAATTCTTGTTCTGTTTGTCTGTTTCCCTTTTATGTGCTAGTACTACACTGTATTAATCATTGAGGCTTTTAAAAACATTTCTATTAATCTGAGTGCTGGTGACCATTATTTGCTCTTCTTTTTTCTAATGTCTTCTAGTTATCGTGTGTTTACTTTTTATATGAACAACTTGTATACTTGGGGGGTTGAGGATCCTGAGGAGAGAAAACCAGAAAAAACCTTTATTGCAATCTGATTATACTTATTAATTAACTTAGGAAATGAATGTATTTTTAAATTTTTACTTATTTGTAGAGGGACACAATACCTTTATTTTATTTATTTATATGTGGTGCTGAGGGTCGAACAAGTACCTCATATGTGCTACACAAGCGCTCTACCACTGAGCTATAACCCCAGCCCAAGGAAATGAATGGGAGTGCTCATACATTTTGTATTGTCATTGTTTCAAGGCCCTTCAGGATTAAGAAATATAATATTTAAATTTCACCTTAATAAAGTTTATTTTAAAAAATATGTATATATACATACTCCAAATCAGAATAATAATAGTATAGAAACTCCTTTAGTGTGACAAAAATCTTCAAGTGAAATATTTTTTTCAGTCTCCTTTGAACAACTATAATGAATAGGAATAGCTATTCTATGTGAATTTTTTTACATTTTTTTGTTTTTTAATCTTACATGGAAAAAAAAATGCTATGGCCACGAACCCAACTGCCAAACACACGTAAAAGGAAAAAGGCAAGCACGTCTAGTTTGGGCATTGATAATGTGAAAGAAGCAGACTGGATAATGTAAGAATAAAAAAACTCAGTTTTAGTGCAACAGTAGGCCAAAGGCTAACACATTGGGAATCTAACTCTTTTTTTTTTTTTTTAGTATTCGGCGGACACAACATCTTTGTTTGTATGTGGTGCTGAGGCTCGAACCCAGGACGCATACATACCAGGCGAGCGCACTACCGCTTGAGCCACACCCCCAGCCCCAGGAATCTACCTCTTTTAAACACAATTACATCGATCCCAGAAGAAATCAATTAAATTTTTTCTACTTCCTTCATTGAAATACTGGATAAGAAATATGGGACTGCGGTTGTAGCACAGTGGTAGAGCACTTGCCTAGCATGTGTGAGGAACTGCGTTTGTTCCTCAGCACCACATAAAAATAAATAAATAAAATAAAGATATTATGTCCACCTACAACTAAAAAATTAAAAAAAAAAGAAATATAACTTTTAAAATAATGAGTTCTATTGATAACTTCATTGTATCAAATGCAACATTTCTTGATAGAGTGCTTCCTCGCAAGCACAAGGCCCTGGGTTCAATTCCCCAACACCACAGAAAACAACAACAACAACAACAAAAAAAACCAATACAATGTTTCAGGATTTTAATATAATTTCCTTGATTTTACATTTGTATTTCTATTTTTTTAATACTGAAATCTTGGTTCCTAACAACATTGACATAATTATCTGGTTTGCCTTATCCTATGATTTCTATAAAATAACTCCAAAATAATAATGGCAATAAGCCTACTGAGAACGAAAATACTAAAAGAGATTTAAGATTTACCAGAAGCTTTTCTTGATCCTTAGACTATATCCTACTAAGGATCTGTGTATGAAAAATGATGCCATACAAAAAAACAGGATTTAAATTGTTTTATACCAGAGAAACTCTTTTTTTAAACCATGACTCAAAGCCATAAAAATGATGATAAATTTGATTACATAAAAGTTAAAAGCTTTTTGCTTGGCAAATTGAGTCACAACTACTTAATGCTGCTGCTGTAGTGCAAAAACACTGAAAGACAATCTGTAAATAAATGAGCATGACTGTGTTCCAATGAAACTTTATTTATGGATACTGAAATTTGAATTTCATATCATCTTTCCATGCCATAAAATATTATTCTTCATTTGATTTTTTAAAAACTATTTTAAAATACAACAACCACTCTTAGCTTTTGAGCCATAAAAAACAGGCAATGGGCCAGATTTGGTTTGATGACCCCTGGTCAATATGATATCTACCCCATCTCTTCTAGACCTAGATAGCAGTACACTTTGAATTTCTGAACCTCTTCCCAAATCTCCATATTTTCTTTTGAATGCCTTCTGTCATGAACCCTATACGTTTATGAAGGAACCTAGAATTCTTTGTGACTTGTTTTAGTGGCCATCCTATAGGATAAACAACTAATTAGAAGCTTTAGCTTAATAATTTTTACGGGGGGGGGGGTGGGTAGGAATAGAGCCTGGGGTCTTGCATATACTAGACAATTGTTCTACCACTGAACTATTGCCCTAGCCCCTAATAATTCTTTTGTAATTAGGTATATATATATATCACTCTGGAACATAGAGATACATGCACAAAATTCTTATTTTGTTTTATGTGTGGGTGTGGGCATGAATTTTTTTTTTATTTTAGTTGTAAATGGACACAATGCCTTTATTTCATTTATTTATTATTTTTATGAGGGGACTCACACACGCTAGGCAAGCGTTCTACCACTGAGCTACAACACCAGCCCATGAAATTTTATTTTCAAGCGCAATAGTTTCTTTAGAGTGTGATTGCCTACCAAGGACATCAGAATCACCTAGGTACTTGGTTAAATGTTCAGATTCTGCCTACAGGGCTCTGGGTTCCATCCCCAGCACTAAAAAAAGAAAAGTACATATTTCTGGATTATTACTCAGACCTCCTGAATCAGAACCTATAGGAATGCATTTAAAACAAATTCTACAGGAGTTTATTATGCATACTAAAATTTTAAGACCGAATTCCAGAGAAACCAAATTAAGGGAGTTTTAGTACTAATGAAAAGTTCCAGCAGCATGCAGGAAGCAATATCACTGAATTTAATAACTAGCTTAAGGAACATTTCTGCTCACTATCTGATCTTATAGAGCAATATATTAGGTTGCATTTAGATCTATTTCTATAAAAGGAAATACAATTTGGAAACTGGTATCAAGCCTCTAAACCAATATATTGACAAATCCTTCTTTGTTAGATAGGTAAATCTCAACAGCGTATAAAACTCTAGGAATTTATCAGTATCTATAATGAGAATACAACACAAATGAGCGAGGATCCCTTGCCAACCAATGACATAATACAAGGGAATTAGGTGTTTTTGTTTGTTTGTTTGTTTGTTTTCCTTTTCTGTACCAGGGATTGAACCTGGGGTCCTTATCCATTGAGCCACATCCTCATCCCTTTTTTTATTTTATATTCAGACAGGGTCTCACTAAGTTGCTGAGACTGGCTTGAACTCATGATCCTCCTTCCTCAGCCTCAGGAACCTCTGGGATTATAGGCTTATGACATGTTATTTCACTGATGTTTCCTGAATTGGGAGTTTGAATATTTAGGGTCAGTTGAGACTCAGAACTTTAGTTTCTATTGGCGAAACACCTGTAGGAATTTCACAGAAGAGTTCATCAAAGATGCTTTGTTTATCTGGCTTGCTAGGATTTAAGCTTCATTTCTCTCTGACAAAAATCCAAGATTTATAGGTCATCAAGATGACTGTTTCAGGAACTTGCAGAATTTTCAGAAATTCTTAGGATGCTTTACAAGAGCATGTGCTGCTCCTAATGTCTACAGACTTAAAGCTTGTATATCCAGCAATTTTAGTAAAATTGTCCTGCTTAAAAATTCTTTGACCTGTATCATTGTGTTGTCCTCAATTCATTAAAGAACCTTGGAGAGGTCAGTTCACTTTAGAAATGAGCATTTTTCTTATTTATATTCAATTTTAAAAATAAAAAATTTGTATTGGTTTGTCAAGACTTTATCTTCTGTTAATAATGTTAAAAGTTGCCTCTACTTTATCACAAAGTTTTTGTCTGTCTGCTTCCCAGGACAAAAGGGGATTTATTCATCTCTGTTTGGTGTCTTATAACAATAGATAGAGAAGACATTTCTTATTTATTTGGATATTTTTATAGTGGTAGATTCTTAACTAAAAAATACAACATCACTGCTGTTTGTAGGGTTTCCATATATAATTTACTACTTTTCACTGGGGTTCCTAAAAGATAGGTATGGAATCAAAGTTGATTTTAATTTCTTTATATATGAAATTTTGCACAACTCTAAAGTAGATTAAGTTTGCAGAATTTGCTTTTCTACATGTTTTCTTTCCTCTTAGTATCTTTTCCATCTGACAGATACTTCTGGTACTTGGGCATAAGTATTTGAAACATTCTTACTACCTGATTGTGAATTGATAATGAAATATTTACTCTTAAAAATAAGATTACAAACTGGGCATGGTGGTGCACATCTGTAATCCCAGCAACTCAGGAGGCAAGACAGGAGGATTGCAAGTTTGAGGCCAGCCTTAGCAATTTATCGAGGCCTTCAGCAACTTAGTGAGACTGTGTCTCAAAATAAAAAATAAAGAGGGCTGGGGATATGGCCCAGCAGTAAAATGCCCCTAGGTTAGATCCTGAGTACCAAAAAAAAAAATTATAAACTTGTATAGCTTATTTATGATAATGGCTACATATATTGATATATGTGTTGAAAATTATAAAACTAGGCATTAAAAGGTTTAATTTTACTATATAATATTTTTTAAAATAAAAAAATTTAAATAATAAACAGGGAAGATTATTAATGTTAGACTTTTGAACTATTCCAGGGGAAATAAGGCCTATTACACTATAGATGTCCTCTCTTTTCTCCACCAGTTGTGACACAGAAGATCCTAGAATAAGAATTCAAATGAGCCAGGAAATGGATCTAAAAAGACCCTAAACAAAAACTTGTATGTGATGCCTACCCAGTTATGATTTAGAAGTGATCTATGATCCTTGAATCTGTTGCCTATTTTGTAGTCACTAAAGGATCTATGTTGCATCTGAAGATATGTTTTGGACATTATTTCCAGTTACTTCTCTTCATTAGCCTTACATATTAATACTGGAACATTTGATCCACAAAGAGAAAGAATCATAAAGAGATATTCCAAAGAATTACTTTCTCTAACACAGTTACATAGAAGAGAAGAATGTCAGTAAAAATGCTTAGATATTAAGGATGCACAAAACCAAGTAAAATTAAAAGGGGAAGAGACCCATGTCTTAATTTTATTATAATTCTCTGCAGATTAATGCATGCATGGTGTTCCAGAAACTCATACAAACTGTGCCAAAATCCATTGTGTAGGCTTCTATTGGAATGTGTTATCTGCAAAACATTCTAAGATTTACTTCAAAGTACTTTGTATTTATAGGAAAAAAAAAACAGCTAAAAATGTCTAACTCATCCTTACAAGTTGCCAGCACTAGGACTTGGCAAGCCAGAAAGTATGTTTCATCCTTGATAGGGTTTTCCTCAGTTGCTGGGAGACAGTGGCTTCCTAGACAGCTGTCTGCTCACTCTTCATACCACCTGCCACCCCTTTACCAAGCCAAACCCTTGTGCTTAAATTATGCTAGGAAATCCTGCAAGTGCTTCTCCAAAGGTGATATTGGTAATATTAATTACATTGTCAGTCTGCATTGAATTATCAAGATTGTGTTAATCCAGTAAAGCAGATTATGCCAAAAGTGAGTCAATAGATTAGAGACATACTTTTTGAAGTATTTAAGTGACTCTTACATATAATAGCATGTAGTAGGACTTTATTCAAGTAGCTTCTAATTTTGTTCAACCTCCAATAATAATTTATATACACCAACTAGTTTCATTTCTGGCTCTAAATGATACTTATATGTGTATTTATCCCATTATTAAGTACTTAGAAATTATTCTTCTTATGAACTGAGAAACCATGGTCTCCTTAGATGATATCCTAATATTCTATACTCTATCATGCAACTTAATGTTGAATTGTGGTATAGAACATTCCTAATGTCCAAGAGACTGAGGTAAAGTTCAGAGTCAAGTTCCCTCTAGCTAAACCTGGATACCTGGTATAATGCCTGATAAGGTGGGGTTGATCCAAAGTAGAAACACCTAAGACCTTCTAAGATACCAATAAATTCTTAGGATTTATCATTTAATTCTATTAATTCATTTTTAAACTGTCCAGTTACTGATATCTTCAAAAAGAAGTTATAATTTGCTTGTTCATTAAAGATTGTCTTCTAATGGCTGAAGACCTTTCATCCAACTGCCTTGATTTTTACATCTTCTGTCCTACTTCAGTCCTATGCCATCAAATCAGATACCTCTCAGAGATTTATATCTCTTACCCAAACATCTTCTTTGAGCTCTCTGCTAGTGCATCCAATTATCTATTCAAAATCTGCTCTTGATATTTCACAAGCACCTAAATTCAACAAGTCATTGTCTATATGGTCATCCATCCAGACCCTTAAGCCAAAACCCAAGGTATCAACCTTAGATACCTTCTGCCTCCTCACTGCTCATTTCTACTTAATAATTAGGTCCCAGTAATTTTGGCTCCTTTCTCTCTCTCTCTTTTTTTCTTTTCCAACATTCCCCCACTGCTTTCATCCTAGTCTAGGCTGCTGTCTCTCGCCTGTACTCATACAATAGTCTTCTTCTTTTTTAAATATAACTTTATTTTGTTTATTTATTTATCTTTTATGTGGTGCTGAGAATTGAACCCAGTGCCTCACAGTTTCTAGGCAAGTGCTCTACCACTGTACAACTCTAACCTCTCATGCAATAGCCTTTGAATTGGTATGTTTACAGCTTCTTTTGCCCTCTTTTAGTCTATTCTTTGTCTGTAACTGGAGTGATTTTTTAAAAAGGTTAATCTTATCATGTTCCCCAATGCAAAACCTTTTAATTCATCCATTTTACTTTTAGAATAAAGATCAAAATCCTTAAGGAGGCCCATAAGAACTTCCTTGTCTGGCCTGGATCTTAACTCTCTCCTCACACTCTACACTCCAGGTATGAGGGATTTATTTCAGTTCTTCAAACATCCTATGCTTCTTCCTACCTCAGCATCTTTACATATGGCATTTCCTGTCTGTTTCACCTCTCTCCTCTTTATCTTACCAATCATTTAAAGTTCAGCACAGATAGCACTTTATTGTGAAACTGGGTTTGTACCTTCCTTTCATGCTCCTCAGAGAATCCTATGTTCCTCTTTTATTGGACTAATTGCAGTTATAATGGTTTTCCCCCACTACATATAAGCAGGAACTATGTCTATCATATTTTCATTACCCCAGTATCTAATGTCATGTCTTATGAAGATGCTCAACAAATATATGTTAAATTAATTAATTTAACCCATTCCAATCTGGTTTCTACTTTCAGAATGCAAGTTGTTTTTTTTTTTAAATTTTGGAGTTGGGGGGTATAGTTAGATATATAAGATTATTATGAGATATGTTTTAATGAGTGATGGATGACTATAGGAGAGTCACCTTATTTTCACACTTCCCTTAATTTGAAGCAAGACTTAATTTTTATGTCTTGGGATTTAATCATCAGTATTTTTTTAAGAGAGAGAGAATTTTAATATTTATTTTTCAGTTTTCGGAAGACTTTCTTTGTATGTGGTGCTGAGGATGGAACCCGGGCCGCACGCATACCAGGCGAGCGCGCTACCGCTTGAGCCACATCCCCAGCCCCAAATCAGCAGTTTTTAAGGAGGATATTGTGCTAAATGTTCTTCGTCATTTAAAAAAACAATCCAAATAGGCCTAAGTATTTATCTTTTCAAATGTCATTGACTAACCAGTTATTTAGATTTTTCCTAAGTCATTGCATGTTTTCTCAGGATCCTCATTTTATAGTAAGATATATGTTGAATAAACAAAAAGAAACTGAGAATTAACTAAGCATAATGACAAAGTAGACACATGTAATATATGGATTTTTCTATGGGATACTTAGTGTGTAACAACATAGGCATGCTCCCAGAATGACAAGAAATCTAATTTAACTTTGTGAAACTAAGACTACCAGAGCTTTAAAAAAAATGCAGGCATGAGTTTATTAACTTGCCAAGCAAGGGAATACATACCAGTAGATCATTCACTGAATAGTTTGTGGAAAGGAGATATTCAGGGAGTTTTAATTGTTAGGAAGGGAGTTGTATGATAGTTATAAGAATTTAAAACTACCACACTGTGGGTCATAGTAAGTCTGTTCATAGATCTGTACATGATTGATTAAAACAAGTACCATTTTTTAGCAGTTCAAAGAGGAGTTTTCAGATAGGTCCAAAAATGTTCTGGTACACTGGGGTCACTCAAAGTTCATGGCAAGTTATCCACTTAACCTGGTTAGAACCAGTTTTGAGGAAATTCAACATTCAATTTTGATATAATCTAGGAAAATATTGCTGTAAGTGAAAGATTTTCCTTGTACAGCTTAAATGTATAGACAGAATTTGGATTGTCACAACCAGGGTAGGGAAGCATTTTTGCTTCTACTCTTTAATCAGGTAGATTTACACTGTGCCTTTCTTTAAAAACACATTTTTTTTAGTAAACTGTTTTATTAGTTAGCGTTTATGCATTAAAAAAATTACCCCAAACAGTAGCTTAAAGCAATACCAATTATTTTCCCATGATTTTGTGGGTAGGTAACTTTGGACTAAGTTCCTGACTCATCTCTGCTTCACATGTTATTGATTAGACTCCCTTATACATTGTAGTAAGATGGCAGTTGATAGTGTTGATCATTTTTCTAGTGGTTGGCTATTTGCAAGAATAAAGGCGGTAACTAGATCATCATCTAGAAGGCTAAGCTAGGCTTATTTCCAAGGTATGGTGGGAGGCCTCCCAAATTCAATAAAGGAAGACAAGCCCCAATGGTTAAGTACTTTTCAACTTTCTGCTTGCATCCTGTTTGCCAATGGCTTATTATAAGTCACATGAACACAGATATAAGGAATGCAGAAATAGGAGGAGCTGCAAAGTTGCATTGCACACAGAGTTATACATACGGGAATGTGAAGAATCTGTGACCATTTTTGTAACTACCACACTGTAGATTTTCCTCTCTTCCAGTTTCTTTAAGTGGAGAGTTATATTTAGGATTTGCTTATAAGTTATATCTATTCTATACTGCCCAGAGTTTTGGGTGCTGTAGAATTCTGCTGATTGATATAAACATCTCATGAAATAATACAGGCTACAAAAGAGAAATGTTATTCATTTCCTGAATGAGTAACACAATCAATTTGAAATCCATTAAGATTATATTTGGAAGCTTATGTACAATGGCTCTGAGGCACAAAACAAGATTTTGTGTCTAAATTGGGGCATCAGTAAATAGGAAGAAATGATATCTGAGCTGAAACCTACAGCATGTGGAAGATCTAGTCAGGCAAAGAAAAGGAGAAAAATATTTCAGACAGATGAAAATATGATAGAAAACCAATTTGTGAAATTGTTTTTGCATCACATGAGAATCCAGAAATACTCAGTATTTATTACACTGTACTATTTACTAATCTGTTCTGCCCTTGGACCATAAGCTTAATAATGGCAAAATTCATAGTTAAAAATGGTACAGTTTGGGCTGGAGTTGTGGCTCAGCGGTAGAGTGTTTGCCTAGCATGTGCGAGGACCTGGGTTCGATCCTCAGCGCCACCTAAAAATAAACAAATAAAGGTATTGTGTCAAACTACAACTAAAAAATAAATATTAAAAAAATGGTACAGTCCATATTGCCTAATAAATGTTTGTGTAATGAGCCAGGAATTTAATGAATGCATAATGAGCAAAATCTGGGTGTAAGAGGTACAGAATAGAAAGCCATGTAGGAATGAAGATGGAAATTGAAGACAATGCTGTGCAGAGAGAGGAAGAAAGAGAAAATAGCAGAGGGAGAAGGATTAGGGGAAGAGCAGAATGAGAGACTAGCAGAAGGGACTGGGAAGTTTGGCTGTTTAGAAGTGGCATCAGAGGAACTTAGCACTTCCTTTAAAACACCAATTAATCTTTCAGTAGCACAGACACAGGATCTTCTGTACTATTAAGCTGCTTGTATGCTTTTATTTTCAAACTTCAAAGTTTATTTTTGAATGCTTATTTTCCTAGAGAATTCTGAAGTCCTTCTATGGGCTTAAAGTAATAATTTTAATTTCAATAATTTCTTTTGGATTATTAGAGGCATTCAATTTACCAGTTCTTACTGAAAAAAAAATTTCAAATATTTTTTTAGTTGCAGTTGGACACAATACCTTCATTTATTTATTTATTTATCTATTTTATGTAGTGCTGAGGATTGAACCCAGCATCTTGCACATGCTAGATGAGCACTCTACCACTGAGCCACAACCCCAGTCCCTGAAAATTCTTTTGTATTTTAAAATCTGTCAGATTGTCTTAGTCTTTCTTCTTTGAAAGATAAAGACCTGCCTCAAACATTGTTGGACAAAAAGTCACACTTAAACCTAGCAGCTGTTTTTATTACTCTTAGTCATTTGATTTTATTTCAGTCAAAACAGTTTGGTTTTCTTTTAAGTCCTAATAGGTATGATTAACATAGGAACAATTAAAATCACATTTATTCCCCTGTTCTCAACCTGGGTGATGCATCTCTGGCTGAGTACAAGGGTAACTATCATGCTGAGAGCATGAGCAGGAGCTATCAAAGATTTGACTCGGGCTAGAGGCAATAGGCCAAGATACTTTGAGAGAGACTTCTCAAAATTTTAGTCCAAGACATAAGAATGACCTGGGATGCTTGCTATAAATGCATCTTCCAGGTTTCTACCCAAGCCCTGGGATCAAAATCCCCTGGGTGATTTCTATGTCCAGGAAAGAAAGAGACTTGTGACCATAATGCCTGAGTACCTTCAGCCTTGCCCTAATAGTATATAGGGCAACTCCTAGGACTGTTTTTTTGTTGTTGTTGTTTTACATTGTAAATTGATGATTTATGATTATATTGTATATATTTATGGAGCACAATGTGATGTTATGACTTATAAATACATGTAGAATAATTAAACCAAGATAATTAACATCTATTACCTTTTTTGGGGGGGAGGGTGGGCCGAGGTACCAGGAATTGAACTCGGGGCACTCGACAACTGAGCCACATCTCCAGCTTTTTTTGGATTTTATTTAGAGACAGTGTCTCACTGAGTTGCTTACCACCTCACTGCTGCTGAGGCTGGCTTTGAACTCACAATCCTCCTGCCTCAGTTTCCTGAGCTGCTGGGATGGATTATAGGCATGTGCCACCATGCCCGGCTTAACTAGTTTTGGGTTTTTTTTGGGGGGGGGGATGAGAACATTTGAAACCTATAGTCTTAGAAAGTTTGAAATGTACAATTTATTATTATTATTATTGAATGGATTGGCATGCAGTGGATCTTTTTGTATTTATACATGACAGCAGAATGCATTACAATTCTTATTACACATATAGAGCACAATTTTTCATATCTCTGGTTGCATACATATTATATTCACACCACTTTGTGTCTTCATACCTTTCTTTGGCTAATAATGATCATCACATTCCACCATCATTAATAACCCCATACCCCCTCCCTTCCCCTCCAACCCCTCTGACCTACCTAGAGTTCGTCTATTCCTCCCATGCTCCCGTTCCCTATCCCACTATGAATCAGCTTCCTTATAGCAAATAAAACATTTGGCATTTGGTTATTTGGGATTGGCTAACTTCACTTAGCATTATCTTCTCTAACTCCATCCATTTACCTGCAAATGCCATGATTTTATTCTCTTTTATCGCTGAGTAATATTTTATTGTGTATATATGCCACATTTTTTTAATTTATTCATCTATTGAAGGGCATCTGGTTGGTTCCACAGTTTAGCTGTTGTGAATTGTGCTGCTATAAACATTGATGTGGCTGTGTTCCTGTAGTATGCTGTTTTTAAGTCCTTTGGGTATAGACCGAGGAGAGGGATAGCTGGATCAAATGGTGGTTTCATTCCCAATTTTCCAAGAAATCTCCATACTGCTTTCCATATTGGCTGCACCCATTTGCAGTCCCACCAGCGGTGTATGAGTGTACCTTTTCCCCTACATCCTCGCCAACACTTATTGTTGTTTGTCTTCAAATATCTGCCATTCTGACTAGAGTGAAATGAAATCTTAGTTTTGATTTGCATTTCTCTAATTGCTGGAGATATTGAACATTTTTTTCATATATTTGTTGATTGATTGTGCATCATCTTCTGAGAAGTGTCTGTTCAGGTCCTTGGCCCATTTATTGATTGGGTTATTTATTTTTTTGATGTTTAGTTTTTTGAGTTCTTTATATACTCCAGAGATTAGTGCTCTATCTGATGTGTGAGGGGTAAAGATTTGCTCCCAAGATGTAGGCTCTCTATTCACCTCACAGATCG
The DNA here is from genome assembly GCF_001458135.2 of Marmota marmota marmota. Classification (NCBI taxonomy): domain Eukaryota; kingdom Metazoa; phylum Chordata; class Mammalia; order Rodentia; family Sciuridae; genus Marmota; species Marmota marmota. The sequence goes on along the minus strand of NW_025999891.1, from coordinate 3,304,206 downwards.
TTTCTTTTGCTGAGAAGAAACTTTTTAGTTTGAGTCCATCCCATTTATTGATTCTTGATTTTAATTATTGCACCACAGGAGTCTTATTAAGGAAGTTGGGGCCTAATCACACATTATGAAGATTAGGGCCTACTTTTTCTTCTATTAGATGCAGGTTCTCTGGTTGTATTCCTAAGTCCTTGATCCATTTTGAGTTGAGTTTTGTGCATGATGAGAAATAGGGATTTAATCTCATTTTGTTGCATATGGATTTCCAGTTTTTCCAGCTCCATTTGTTAAAGAGGCTATCTTTTCTCCAATGCATATTCTAGGCACCCTTTTTCTAATATAAGATAACTGTAATTTTGTGGGTTAGACTCTGTGCCCTCTATTCTGTACCATTGGTCTACCAGTTGTTTTGATGCCAATATCATGCTGTTTTTGTTACAATTGCTCTGTAGTATAGTTTAAGTTCTAGTATAGTGATACCACCTGCTTCACTCTTCCTGCTAAGGATTGCTTTAGCTATTCTGGGTCTCTTATTTTTCCAGATGAATTTCATGATTTCTTTTTCTATGTCTATGAGGTTTGTCATTGGAAGTTTGATCAGAATTTCATTAAATCTGTATAATGCTTTTGGAAGTATGGTCATTTTGATAATATTAATTCTGCCTATCCAAGAGAAAGGTAGACCTTTCCTTTTTCTAAGGTCTTCTTTGATTTCTCTCTTTAGGGTTCTAAGTTTCATTTTATAGATCTTTCATATCTTTTGTTAAATTGATTCTCAAGTTGTTTTTGTTTTTGTTTTTGAGGCTATTGAGAATGGGGTGGTTTTCCTTGTTTCCCTTTCTGAAGATTTGTCACTGATATACAGAAATGCCTTTGACTTATGGGTGTTGATTTGATATCCTGCTACTTTGCTGAATTTATTTACTAGTTCTAGATGTTTTCTGTTGGAACTTGTAGGGTCTTCCAGGTATAGAATCATATCATCAGCAAATAGTGCCAATTTGAGTTCTTCTTTTCCTGTGTGTATCCCTTTAATTTCTTTCGTCTAATTGCTCTGGCCAGTGTTTCAAGAACTATGTTAAATAGAAGTGGTGAAAGAGGGCATCCCTGTATTGTTCCAGTTTTTAGAGGGAATGCATTCAATTTTTCTCCAGTTAGAATGATGTTGGCCTGGGGCTTAGCATAGATAGGCTTTACAATGTTGAGATATGTTCCTGTTATCCCTAGTTTTTCTAGTGTTTTGAACATAAAGGGGTGCTGTATTTTGTCAAATGATTTTTCTGCATCTATTGAGTTGATCATAGGATTCTTATCTTTAAGCCTATTGATGTGATGAATTACATTTATTGTAATTTATTGATTTACATATGTTGAACCAACCTTGCATCCCTGGGATGAATCCCACTTGATCATGGTGCATGATCTTTTTGATATGTTTTTGTATTAGATTTGCCAGAATTTTATTGAGAATTTTTGCATCTATGTTCATTAGAGATATTGGTCTGAAGTTTTCTTTCTTTGATGTGTCTTTGCCTGGTTTTGGAATCAGAGTGATATTGACCTCATATAATGAGTTTGGAAGTTCTGCCTCTTTTTCTATTTCCTGAAATAAATTGGAGAGTATTGGTATTATTCTTCTTTGAAGGTCCTGTAGAACTCGGCTGTGTATCTGTCCGGTCCTGGGATTTTCTTGGTTGGTAGACTTTTGATGGTGTCTACTATCTCGTCACTTGTTTACATTGTGTGTATCATCCTGGTTCAATTTGGGCAAATTATATGATTCTAGAAATTTGTCGATGCCTTCAATATTTTCTATTTTATTGGAGTATAGGTTTTCAAAATAATTTCTGATTATCTTCTTATTTCTGTAGTGTCTGTTGTGATATTTCCTTTTTCATCACATATGTTAGTAATTTGAGTTTTCTCTCTTCTTCTCTTTGTTAGCATGGCTAAGGTCTATCAATTTTATTTCTTTTTTCCAAAGAACCAACTTTTTGTTCTGTCAGTTTTTTCAATTGTTTCTTTTGTTTCAATTTCATTGATTTTAGCTCTGATTTTAATTACTTCCTGTCTTCTGCTGCTTTTGGTGTTGATTTGTTCTTCTTTTTCTAGGGCTTTGAGATGTAGTGTTAAGTCGTTTATTTATTGACTTTTTCTTCTTTTAAGGAATGAACTCCATTCAATGAACTTTCCTTTGTATTGGCATGCAGTGGCTCTTTAGAAAACTTATTCCTCCTATCTGAAATTTTGCATCCTTTGACCATTATCTCTCCTCACTCACCCCATATGCCCTTAACCTCTGCTTCTTTGAGTTCTGTTGTTTTATATTCCATGTATAAGTGAGAACATGATGTGTTTGTTTTCTCTGCTTGGCCTATTTCACTTAGCATAATTCTCCAATTTTATTTATGTTGTCACAAAGGGTAGACTTTTCTTTATTTTAGAGGCTATGTAATATCCTGTTGTGCTCATGTATCACATTTTCTTTATCCATTCATCTGTTGTTGGACACTGAGGTTGATTCCATAACTTGGCTAGTGTGAGTAGTAAACATATAAGTGCAGATGTCTTTTTGACAAACTAATTTCAGATCTTTTGCCAAATGTGGCAAAAGTGCTGAGGAAGAAGGGCTCACTTGCCTGCTTACATCAAGAAAACTTTCAGGGAGAAAAGAGAGGTACAAAGTTTAAATGGAACTCTGGATTCTTGTTTTCTGTTATTTGAACAATCTGAACTAAGTCCAAAAGTCTTAATGTTTTCTATCTCTACATCCTTCAGAGTATCTAAGGTAAAGGAGAATGTTACACAGAAAAGAGAACAAAGAGTCCACATAAACACAATCAAAGTCAAGGTGGCCAGTGTGCGGAAACAGGCTCTGCAGGAACAATTTGATGAATGGATTCTAGACCCTAGAGGAATGATTCCTACCGTAGTGGTAAGACAGCAGGTTGTATATAATGGGTTTGGGGGTGAGTGAAAAGAGGGCACTTGCTAGAATACTGAGTGGAATGCCAGAAACCTCCCTTCAATATTTCAGTACTGCTGAAGTAAATTAATCTTGACCTATGTGGTCAATGAGAACCGATTCCTATAATTTTCTCATAAACATTTAAAAAAAATCTAGCTAGATTCCTAAAATCATGATTCTGGCAATGGTTTACAAACTAATCATTACAAATGGTTTACAAACTAATCATTACAAATGGAGATTTTATTTGTTTGTTGTGTATGTGACTGCTTTTGTCTCTTAATTTTAGAGAATAAGTATTTTCTTTTAGATGTGGATAGATTTGAAAATGTTTAAATTGTTAAATCCAATGCCAAGTATATTTCAATTTAAGGTGCATGATCGAAAATGGACCAAAGAAGACAAGCCACACACCAACAAGAAATATTAGCAAAAAAACCATTGCTGATAAAAGAGCATTATCCAACACACATACAAAGAATTCTTAAAACTGAAAAATACAAAAACGAATAGCCCTGTTAAAATATGGGCAAAAGTCCTGAACAGATACTTCACTGAATAGATACTTCAAAAAAATGCATATGTTAAATAAACCTATGAGACAGTGCCAAATATCATATGTCATTAAGGAATTTAAAAAATAAAACAGCAATGAGATTAGAATGGCCAAAATTCAAAACACAAAACACTGATACCACGCTGGCAAGAATGTAGAGTAGCAAGAACTGTCATTCATTGTTGGTGGGAATGCAAAATGGTACAGCCATTCTGAAAGACAGTTTGTCAGTCTTCTATAAAACTAAACATATTCTTAAAAGACAAACACTAAATTATTTCACTTACATGAGATATCTGAAGTAGTTAAATTCAGAAAATAGGAAGTAGAATGATAATTGCCAAAGCCTGGGAAAAGGTGAAGGAGAGTGTTTTTATTTAGTGAGTATAGAGTTTCAGGTTTGCAAAATTAAAAGTTCTGGAGATCAGAGCCAGGCATAGTGGCATATGTCTGTAATTCCAGCAACTTGGAAGTCTGAGGCAGGAGGATTGCAACTTTAAGGCCAGCCTGGTCAACTTAGCTAAATCCTGTCTCAAAATAAAAAATCAGAAGGATTGGGAATGTAGCTCAGTGGTAGAGCACTTGCCCAGCGTTTCCAAGGCCCTGGATTTAATACCCAGTACTTGTCATACATTTGTCAAAACCCATAGAATGTAGAACACCAAGAGTGACTCCTAATATAAACTAGGGTCTTTGAGCGATAATAATGCATTAATGTAGGTTCATCAACTGTAACAAATGTACAATCCTAGTGCAGGATGTTGACAGTGGGAAAGGCTGTAGTGGGAGTTGGGTAGGGAGCATATGGGAACTCTCTGTACTGTCCTCTCAATTTTGCTGTAAACCTAAAACTTCTCTAAAGAAAATTAAATCTATTTTTTTAAATGGATCAACAAGAGCCAGGTGCTGCAGTGCACACCTGTAATCTCAGCAGCTTGGGAGGCTGAGGCAGGAGGATCGAGAGTTCAAAGCCAGCCTCAGAAAAAAATGAGGCGCTCAGGAACTCAGTGAGACCCTGTCTCTAAATAAAAATACAAAATAGGGCTGGGGTTGTGGCTCAGTGGTCTAGTGCCCCTAAACTCAATCCCCAGTTCAAAAAAAAATTATTTTCAATAATCAAAGAATAAGAAAGAATAGAGGATTCTTAGGATGGTCAAACTGGTTGCTAAATGTGTCTTAGCTCCACCATGCCCTGTGGGGAGCCAGTCCAAATGCAGGCACCTTTAAGTTCTGATGCATCATGGGGATCTGAAAGATCAGTATAGTCTGGCACCTTAGTGCTGGTAGTGCACTGGTGACTCGGGCTTTTCTCTCCATCAAGTAATAAGGTGTGGCCCTGGGAGTGGCCCTAGGAGTAGGCGGCACCCAGAGAAGTTGAGCTACACTCCCCTGTTCCCTTGTAATCCTATCCCTTGCCTCATTTGAATGGCTTCTTCCCAATAAAAGGGTTCAGCACATGCTCCTCTCTCTTTCCACGGACCCCTAAGGTCGGAGGAGCCATCACAGGACCCAAAGAAAAAGGTATTTCTCTGTTTCTGTGTGGTTATTTCGTGCAGCCCAATTCATCTGGAGTGACTTTGAGTGTTTAGTCATGGAATACAACGCCCAGTGTTAGAGCATTGCTAGAAATGTATCCAGTACGGGAGCAAAACAGTATCACTCTCAGCATCCCAGTTCTTCTCTCACAAAAAGTTGGGAATCACTGAAGATGTGCATATGAAAGCACTTCATATACCTTGACATATTCTCTAAACGTGAATTGTTGCTATTTCTGTCCTTGGGTTAGAAAGATTACAGAACACTTAAGACAGAAAGACTATAGATGACTTTTAGTCTAAAATACTATATGTGTGATAATTGAGGATTAATACTTTGTTCCTTTCCTTACCTTTTTTTTTTTGTCTCCTTTTTTCTCCTTTTTTTTTGTCTCCTTTTCTATCTTCCTTTTTTTTTTTTTTTCTGATTTGCAGATTCAAAATGTTCTTCATGAATTTTTCCAAAAGCCAGAATTCGAGCTTGGTAAGTATGCCTACTACTATGGTATTTTTATTTTTCTTTTTTTGCAGGGAGGGCACTGAATTCAGATGAAGCATTGATATTAAAACTGATGTTATTGAAAGCACTTTTTATAGATGAATTATGCTCTTCTGTTCTATCCATACAATATAGAAAAATTATCAATCATTCTCAATTCTTTTAGTCCAGTGCCCCACTGTATTGCACCTTTTATAATTTTTTTTTAGTCGTTGATGGACCTTTATTGAATTTATTTACTTATATGTGGTTCTGAGAATTGAACCTAGTGCCTTAACACATGCTAGGCAAGTGCTCTATCACTGAGTTACAATCTCAGGCCTGTATTGCATCTCCTTATTAACCTATGCCATACTTAGAGAGTTTAAAAAGGAACATACAATATCATAATTGTTATTTCAATATATAAATGTTTGGTTACAACTTCACTAGAAGACATAATACAATAGTTAGACCTACTTATCATGAGTGTTTAGATATGTGGAAAGTAAAATTATATCCAATTGTGTGTGTGTGTGTGTGTGTGTGTGTGAGAGAGAGAGAGAGAGAGAGAGAATCCCATGACAAGAAGAGCTACAAATTCAGACTGACATAGATGTGTTGTATTAGAGTTCAGACATAATTTAGATGTTAGCTCCTATAACACAATTCTCTGAAATGGTGAACAACTCCTAGTTAAGTTCCAAGATGAATTTTACATTTAAACCTCCCTCAAATTTTCACAGTAGTTACATTCTTGGACAATTAAACAGCAAAATTAGGGGCTGGGGGTGTATCTCAGTGGTAAAGCTTGTGCGTAGCATGAATGAGGCCCTCAGTTTAATCCCCAGCACCAAAAAACAAAGACGATAGCAAAATTCTACTCTGTGTTTATATATAAAATAGAATTGAGTTCTAGATTCAAAATTGCTATAAGCAGATTTTTCACTTACTTGAATGCCTGACAGGAAGGGGAAAGCCTTAATTTTGCAGAAATTGCAGGGGTTCTGCCTCTACACCTACTCTCCATTATTGTAATTACAAAAACTCTCCCACAAATTCCCACCATGCATAGTGCCTGGAGAGTGGGACAATACAACTCCTATGGAGAACCATAGATTTGATGCATTTGTTTTTGGAAAGATTTCTTTATGTGAAACTAGGCGCACACACACACTCACACACACACACACATATACACACACAAATATGACTTTGTTACATAAAGAACTAGACTTTGAGTCCTGAGATTTACATAATTTAGATCCAGCTGATTTTTTTTTCAATTTCAATTTATTTTTAACTACTTGTTACAATGATAACAATAGATTGTGACAATGTTTGAAGTCTGTTCTCACTTTTTAAAATGAAATATGCTTCTCTTCCTCTTGATCACTGGTCCCCAAATGTTATTTCGACCTTGTGTCAGTGACAACCTTTTTTCTCTTCCCTGTTCTCAGCCTATCCCAAAACTGTAATTCTCCTGTGAGCTCAATCTCCACTCTTGTTTCAGAAATTCTTGAAACAACTTCCTGTGTTTATTTATTTTGGATGGGGGTACAGAAGGAGTGAGTAAAGACAACACTATTGGGATGCTGATGAACATTAGAGAAATTCCAAGCTACTCCAGTTGATAGTAATTATTTCTCCTCTTTACTCCTTTCTTTTTTTAATATTTATTTTTTAGTTGTAGTTGGATACAATAACTTTATTTTATTTTTAGTGGCGCTGAGGGTCAAACCCAGGGCCTCTCATGTGCTAGGCAAGCGCTCTACCATTGAGCCACAATCCCAGCCCCTACTCCTTTCTTGGAGTATTTATTTTCTATATCATCCATCCATTCATTCAATATTTATCAAATCCTTCCTTAGTTCCAGATATTGTGAGGGGACAAAGAAAGCAAAGACATACTTCCTTTCCTTAAGTTACTCAAAGTCCAATCAGAGGATATGTATGAACATTCATAGCAGCTATTACTGGTAGAAGCCAGTCTAGTGCATAATTTTCTGGAGCTTAGAGAAAGGTCTGAAATAGGGATATTGGCATTTAATGCATAAGCTTACATGAGTCTTCATGGCCACAATAATTGATACAAATAGCAGTCACAAAATCCAAGAATAACTGAAAAATCTTTCCTGTGCCCTTGTGCCAGTCCAGGAGAGGCAGAAAGAGTTACTGTTAGAAGTAGGAGAAGAAGCCAGTTTGTTGGTTCATTCATCATGAGCTTTCATAGAATTATTTTCCTCTCTTGGTAAGATCAATAAGGATTACGTAAGTGACATATCAAATGGAAGTTTAAAAACGTTTACTTGAACTAACTGCCAAATTCACTATTGTTGACTACTCTGTTACTCATAAAACTTTTTGCTTAGCTTTTGTGATATCATTTTCTCTTTATGTTTTTCTTCTATCTTTGATTACCTCTTGCATTTTTCCTCTTGGTTCTTATTTTGCTTAAACCTTAAATGTTGTTTTCCGGAGTTTCCCTTTTGACTCACTTTATATACTACCCACTCCCTTTGTTTTCTTATTCAAATCTGTAACTGCAATGATCACTCCCAATCCATATTCCATTTCAAACTTTACCCCTGAGCTCCAGCTACTTATGAAAAGATCTACAATGAGTGGTAAGTGAAAAAGCAAGTTGCAGATCAAAATTATCATATTCATTTAGGGAAAAAATATACATGTCCGTGTACACATACACATATGGAAATGCATAGGAAGGGTTGCTGAAAGGATGGTAACAAGTTGGTGACAGTGATTACTTCTGGGACAGAGAGGAATGAGTGTGCAGATGGGGGACTAGAGGGAAAAGAGGATATTCACGTTTTGCTGCTCATATTTTTGTATTATTTGAATGTTTTACTAACCATATATAAATATTACTAGTTAATTTAAGAAACATTAAGGCCAAAAAAGATTTTTAAATGGAAATTTACAGAGGTGTTTTGATTTAGATTCTCCTAGCATAAATGCTAGCATAAATTAATACAAATGTTTTTATAGTCTTTTATATGATTGTGCATATGTGTTTTTGCTTTATCTCAACCCAGTTATTAAAAATTTAGCTTTATTCTCTTTACTGTTTGGGTTGCTGGGTTAAATAAAAGCCAGGAAAAATAATAATTCTGTAGTAATTGTAAAGCTACCCAACTATATATCATTTACTTTATGGTAGATATTAGTTAAAAAATAATTTTACATTCTTTTAAGTACTAGAATATAAGTACAAAATATGACTATATTATAACCAAACTATAACCAAACTAACTAGCAAACATTTTTATCCCCAAATTAGAATCACATTGCAAACAATTGGATTTTACTGACTCCGTAGAATCAGGATTGAACAAAACGGAATTTTCAGAAGTAAGAAGTTATATTATTTAATGTTTGAATCATTCTATTAGTTTCAACTATCTTTTGGTAGATGTCACATATACATTAACTTAGAATGAAATAAGATCATAGAAACTTATTTTTGTGTGTGTGTGTGTGGTGCTGGGGATTAAACCCAGGGCCCTGTGCATGTGAGGCAAGCACTCTACCAACTGAGATATATCCCCAGCCCTTGATCATTTTTTTTTAATATTTATTTTTTTAAGTTTTAGGTGGACACAATATCTTTATTTTACATTTATGTGGTGCTGAAGATCAAACCCAGTGCTTCATGCATGCTAGGCAAGCACTCTACCACTGAGCCACAACCCCATCCCTCTTGATCAGTTTTTAAGGGATGCACTTTAAGATATTTTAACCCCTCTAGCCAGGCACAGTGGTGCATGCCTGTAATCCCAGAAACTTGGGAGGCTGAGCAAAAGGATCACAGGTTCAAGGCTAGCCTCTGCAACTTGTTGAGACTCTATCTCAAAAGATTAAAAGGTCTGTGGATGTAGCTCTGTGGTAGAACGACCTTAAGTTCAATCCCTAGTACTACAAAAAAAAAAAAAAAAAAAAAATTAACCCTCTGCAATTAGGCTACATATTAAAGCAAAGTCATAATTTATTTCAGTGGTACTCATGATATGAAAATGTGAAAAACTTTCACTGACATCTTCTGGTAAGATCAAGAAAAACCTGCATCTTATATTCAATAAAATCTAGTTATACAAATAATAATCAGATCTAAAACTTACAAAGCATTTTCATGGGCCAGACACTGTTCTAAATTTTCCATACATGAACTTGAGGAATCTGCTCAGCAACTCTTACATCCGCTCTCTCTCTCTCTCTTTTTTTTTTTTTTTTGTAATCTTCTACTGTTATTGATGAAAACATTGAGTTCAGAAAGGTTAAATAACTTGCACATGGTCTCACAATCAAATTGAGAAATTTGTATTTAGGTTGTTTGGTTTCAAAGTCCTTTTAATATTATATCTGAGAAAGTAGGATTCTATTTTCATGCAATAAGTGAAAGAAGCAATTTAATGATACCAGAATCCTGAGTCTTTTATAGTCTGTGTTTATATATTTTTCATGTTTTCCTATTTCCCCTTGTTTTTCCCCTCTAATGACATTAGTCTCAAAGTCAAGATAATTTTCTTTTTCTTTTTCCATTCACCCTTGCTCCATTGAAGGTAAAGACTAAGCACCTTACACAGTTTCAGAGTTCTATATGAAGGATTTCTGGAATCCTTCATTTTTGTATGAATCAGAATTTGGCAAATTTTTATTTTAGTTGTATTCTCATTGTGTTTTCTTAGGTTCTCTCTTTGCCATTCATTAGTCACAGGTTCAAACTAATAGCCAGTTACTTATATCTCAACTGTGATGTAGAACCCATACTATGAACCAACTTCTTCTCTCTCTTTTTTTTTTTCTTTTTTCCTTTTTTTGGTGCATGGGACAAGGTGGTGGTGGGGCTGGAGATTGAATCCAGGGCCCTGTGCATGCTAGGCAAGCACTTTAACTGACCTACACCTCCAGCACAGAGCCACTAATTCTTTACTAATTCTCACATGCCAAGTCAGCTACCAGGAGCTATCTGCTGATTGGCTGTTACCTGGGCTAAATCAACCCAAAGAGCTAGTGAATGGCTCCTATGCTGTAAAGATTGCCAGAATTATTCAAACTAGTAATTTCCAAACTATTTTCCCTGCTTTGCCTTATATGTCCTGTAGAAACCCCCAGAAAGACTCTTATTTAGGCTTTCCCTTTGCTCCTTCCTGCTTTTGCCTCCTAAACAAAACCTGATGATTTCCCTCTGGTATTGTATGGCATGACATGATGCCTTCTCTTGGAAGCTGTAAGTAATAAAAATCTTCTTTTAATGATTTTATTCCTCTCCACATCAACATTCAGTCACCTCTTTAAGTTGAAATCCCAGAATTAAAATTGAGATAAATGACTCAAAACAAAAATATGTAGAACAAACAATAATATTAAAATAATTCAGGAATAGTTGAGGCTTTATCACTTTATCCCCATAGCTTAAATCACTTTGCAAAACAGTGATTCTTGGTGCTACTTTCCTAATTATCTTTTATTAGTTTTCCTACAAGAGAACAATTTAGAAAATTTTTCTATTTTTTTAATTATAAGAGTAGTATATGAATTTTATCATATATGAATTATATCCCAATAAGAAAGTAATATAGACTCATTATAGAAAATTAAAGGTGGAAAGGATAAAGAAGAAAAAAATTTAAATCCATGATTCTACTAATAGTCACTGTTAACACTGTGATATTTTTCTTTGGATAATAACAATGGTTCAGATTTTTTTAAATCATGTTTTTTATGTGCCACAGACTGTACTAAGGATATTACATGTACTTTCTTAAGTAATTCTTACGAAAATTATTATCCTCATTTTGCAAATATGGCAGGAAGATGGAACAATTTCCTCAAGGTCACCTGTGATATAAGTGACTGAACTGACTCCAAATGACCTTGTGTCACATAGTGTCTATTATATTCATAGTGAAACATGAGATTTTAGTTTAATTTTGTTTTTTTCTAATAGAGTTTCAGTCATGCCTGATATACAATTCTGTGTTCTACTTTTTCACTTAACTTCATCTCTTGATCATTTATCTATGTTAATACTCTTTAAAGCATGATCTTGAACTTTTTGTTTTATTTTTTTTATTTTTATTTTTTTTAGTTTTCGGCGTACACAACATCTTTGTTTGTTTGTGGTGTTGAGGATGGAACCCGGGCCGCACGCATACCAGTGGAGCGCGCTACCGCTTGAGCCACATCCCCGATCTTGAACTTTTTTTTATGAAAAAAATCATAGATTTACAAGAAGTTGCAAAAGTAGTACATAGTGGGCTTTGACCAGTTTTGTCAAAAGTTACATCTTGTATGACTTTAGTATAATATCAAAACCAGGAAATTAATATTGATACAATGTTTATGTATAGTACTGTGCTATTTTATCACTTGTATGTGTTTTTATAACCACCACCAAAATTAAGATACAGAACTATTTCAGTTCCACAGAGATCTACTGGTAGTGACATTTTACCAGTTCGAGTGAAAAATAGAAGCCTTATCTTCTTTTCAGTTCTTTTATACTTTTCCATTTATGGTATCATTGTCCTAAATATTTCCTATGCGTATGTCACATTAGACAATGTTTTTGTTTTAATAGTTAACCATAATTTAGAAAACTCAAGAGAAAAAGGAAAGTCTATTGTATTTATCTGTATTTTTTTTCTCTTTTCATTGTTCTTCAAGATTCTCTCCCCCTCCCCCAAATTCTGGCAATGGGGATTGAACCAAAGGCCTTGAGCATGCCAGGCAAGTGCTCTACCACTGAGCTACATGCCCAACTACAAGATTGCTTTTTTTAACAAATTCTGTTTAGAGAACTTCTTTTAGAATAAGTCTTCAGAAGAAAAACTCTACTTAAAAGTAGGTCTAAATTTTTTTGGTCTTTCTAGATTACCCTTTTCTAACTACTTTGGCTAGAGCAGAATTTTCTTGGTTTTGTTGTTATTGTTTCTCTCTCTTTCTCTGCACCAAGGAAAGGTTATGTGTGTACACACCAAGAAGGCAGCCATCTGCAATCCAAGAAAAGAGTCTTTACCAAACACTAACTCTACTGGCACCTTATTTGGACTTTCTAGCCCCCAAAACTGTGAGAAAATAAATTGTTCAGTTGTTTAAACCATCTGGACCATGATAATCTGACATGGTAGCCTGACATAGCTCCAGTAATTTAGTAATTTCTTTGGATTAGATTACCAGAAATGGAACAAGAATAAACATTATCAGGGTTTTGGTATCTGTTGTTAAATTACGCTGTTGATTATACTAATTATTCTCCCCACAGTTATATAAGAGTTCTTGAAGTACCCATATTCTTACCAGCAGTAGCATTACTAAGTGTAAGAAACCCCTGCAATTTGATGGCATTTTGCTTTTAACTTCAAAAAAATTTTTTTTAAACTGGTGAGATTAAATATTTTTCTATGTTAAAACTTTTTTTGTGAATTGTTCATTGATATTTTTTCCCTCCTTACCTATTGATGCTTATTTTTCTTATGGAAATGGAAATGTTCATCATATATTAAAGACATCACCATTTATGATAATAAATAATATGTTTTTTCTACTGTTTAAAAGAAGTAGTGGCCGGGCACAGTGCCCCTGAGTTCAATCCCTGGTATCAAAAAATTTAAAAAAAAATAATAATGGTGTTCTCTGATTTACAGATTTTTTTTCTTTTTTATGTTGTTCAGGCTGTGTTCAACTCGTTATCCTCCTGCTTCAGCCTTCCAAATACCTGGAATTACCGCTGTACACCACCACACCTGGCTTTAATTTACAGAAAATTTTGTTAATGTTTATGCAAACAAATACATAGAACATTTTAAGGTCTTTTCCATTGCTTCTATACTTAAAAGTTTCTTCCTTCTCAAAATCAACTAAATGTTTACCTATTTGTTTCTAGCTCTTTTTACTTTTAAAAATTAACTTGAAAATTATTTTAACAAATAAAGTGAGAATCTAACTTATTTTCCCCCTAAAATGGCTAGTCAAATAAATATGTTTATTGAACAAATTATTTTTTACAAGTAGCTAATTTTCCAAATGAAATTTTCTCTACATCATTATTTTCCTTCTTTCCAATGAAAAATAAAAGTAGAACACTTTACAAAATTTAAATGATTGAAATTTTTAAAAAAATATTTATTTTTTGTAGTTGTAGTTGTCCACACAATAACTTTATTTATTTATATGTGGTGCTAAGGATCGAACCTAGGTCCCTGCACGTTCCAGGTGAGCGCTTTACCGCTGAGCCATAACCCCAGCCCCTCAAGATGATTGAAATTTTTAAAAAATATTTTTTAGTTGTAGATGGACACAATACTTTTATTTTATTCATTTACTTTTATGTGGTGCTGAGGATCGAACCCAGTGCCTCACATTTACCAGGCAAGCTCTCTACCATTGAAACACAACTCTAGCCCCAAGATGATTGAAATAAATGAATGCCCATGTAAACCCAAGTCCAGAAGGAAGAGTGTTCTCTCCAACACAAATTTCCTCAAGAATGTGTATATTTTAATGCATGATCTATTTTTATTTTGGTATTGGATAAATCAAAACCAGAAACAGAAAAAAAATGTTCTTTTTACTTTAATAAACTCAACTACAAATAACACATCACAATTTCAGGTAAAATTTTTTTCAGTCATTCTCAGATTTATTAGAGAAAGGAATGGGCAGAGAAGCAGTGGATAAATTAGAAGTGGGAGAAACCCTAGTTCTACAATGTTTCTTGTTACCTTTCCCTCTGGTGACAAAGCTGTCACCTTTACATTGTCTTTTCATATTTTTTAGAAAGGCAATTTAATCTGCTGGATTCAGATGAAGAAAAATCCTACTGTGACTTCTTACTTCTCAAGCCTTTATTTTATTTTTTTTTTTTCTCTGAAATTAAAGGATTTATTCAGCCATACACAAATGTAGCCAGAAAGAAAGGCTGGATCCCATGGAAAGTTCCCCCATGCCACCAACAACATAGGTTTTTATTTTAACCATAAATTGCCAAAGTAATATTAAATATTTTTTTGAAATTTAAGAGAATTGTTATTATAATAAGGTTGTATATATAAATTAGGTTGTTATTTCCCAATTTATATTTAGAGAGGTCTTTCTAGCAATAGCATGTTAAAATGTAACTTCTTCCACTCTTCTATGTGATTGGAGACTTCTAAAACCAAGTCCAGCCAGCTTCAGTGATGCTCACCTATAATTCCAGAGACTTGAGGCAGGAGGATCACAAGTTCCAGACCAGCCTGGGCAACTTAGTAAGACCCTGACTCAAAATAAAAAAATCAAAAGGGCTAGGGATGTAACTCAGTGACAGAGGGCCCCTAGGTTCAAACCCAGTAACAAAAAAAAAAAAAGAAAGAAAGAAAGAAAGAAAAAGAAAAAGAGAAGAAAGAAAGAAAGAAAAGAAATCCAAGCTATAGTATTTCTCCAATTCTAAGATGAGTGTTTTCCTTCAGTATTTCTAAAATCAAGATGCATTTTATAGCTCAATGTGTGTGCGTTTGATGAAATAGTATTTTTCCCCTCTTCTCCAACTCCCAAAATCTGACTTTAAATCAATGGTCCATCTGATGATTAGTGGTTTTTGATAACTGGGGAGGTGGAAAACTACATATACTTTATAAGCAAAATGACTAATATTAAGTAACAAAAAATTAATTTATTTGCTATTCATTTAATTATTAAATGAATAGCAGATAAACAAAATAAGCAAACCAAGAAAATTGAGTAAGTTTGAAGATTTAAAATAATTTAATGGGACCAACACTATTTTTTATATTTTTAAATGTTAGAATGTTATGTTTAGCTGGGCACAGTGACACATGTCTATATACCCAATGACTCAGGAGGCTAAAGCAGGAAGATCACAAGTTTGAGCCCAGCCTGAGCAATTTAGTGAGACTCTTTCTCTTTAAAAAAAGGTAAGGGGCTGGGGATGTGGCTCAAGCGGTAGCGTGCTCACCTGGCATGCATGTGGCCCGGGTTCGATCCTCAGCACCACATACAACAAAGCTGATCCTCAGCACCACATACAAACAAAGATGTCCGCCGAAAAAACTAAAAAATAAACATTAAACTCTCTCTCTCTCTCTCTCTCTCTCTCTCTCAAAAAAAAAAAAAAAAAAGGTAGGGATATAACTCATTGGTAAAGCACCCCTGGGTTCAACCTCCAGTACTAAAAAAAGTTACAAAATTTTAAATTGCAGGATAGTAGAGAAAATAGAACTCTCTTAAACTTTATGAACTTATTGCACATTGTAACAGAAAATACAAAAGAAAATTGTATTAAAAATGCAAAGTTAAATAAACAAAAACTGTATAATAATTATGGAGATATTAAACTTTTGGGAACAGCTTTATTGAAATAAAAGTCACATACTGTGTTTTTTATGGCTGCTGTAACAAATTAGCACAAATTTAGTGGCTTAAAACAACAAAAATATATTCTCTCACATTTCTGAACACATTTCTGAGAAAGAAGTCCAAGATCATGATCATTTGGGTCAAAATTGAGATATTAGCAGGGCTGCTCTTCCTCTGATAATTTGTTCCGTCTCCCTTCCTGCTTCTGATAGCAGATGATATTCCATTATTTGTGACAGCATCACCAATCTCTGTCTTTGTAGCCAGGTTGCCTCCTCCTCTTCTTTCTGAGAAATCTCCTTTTTCTAAGGATATATATGATCACATTTAGGGCCCACCTGGATAATTCAGGATAATCTCCAATCTCAAAACCCTTAATTTAATCACATCTACAAAAACTCTTTTCCAATGTAAGATAACATTTATAAATTCATGAATTAGGACCTAATATCTTTGAGGGCCATTAAATGCCTTACACACATTGAGAACGTACAATTAAATGGTTTGTAGTATATTTACGAAATCATGCAACCATCTAAACAATCAGTTTTATAATATTCCCATCATCCCCTAAAGAAATTGCATTCCAATTAATAGTCACTCCCGGGCTGGGGATGTGGCTCAAGCGGTAGGGTGCTCGCCTGGCATGCACGGGGCGCTGGGTTCGATCCTCAGCACCACATAAAAATAAAATAAAGATGTTGTGTCCACTGAAAACTATGAAATAAATATTAAAAAAAATAGTCACTCCCCATTTTCCTCCAATCTCCAGTCCTCAACAACCACTAATGTACTTTCTGTCACTACAGCTTTGCCTATTTTGGACATTTCATATGAATGGAATGATACAATATGTATTCTTATAGTGTTTTCTAGGTTCATGTGTAATGTTTTCTAGATTCATATCTTTCTATTTCCAAATAAAATGTTGATAATAACATTCCTTTGTATGGATATATCACTTTTTATTTATCTTTCAATGGTTAGTGAATTTATATACTTTTCATTTTTTGGCTATTGTGAATAATATTGCTATGAACATATGTACATAAGTTTGTACATGAGTACATGTTTTCATTTCTCTTAGGTATATTCTTGAGTAGAATTCCAGTATTATATGGTAACTTTATGCTTAATCTTTTAAAAATATTTTTTAGTTGTAAATGGACACAATATCTTTTTATTTGTTTATTTTTATGTGGTGCTGAGGATCAAACTCAGTGCCTCACGTATGTGAGGCAAGTGCTGAGTTACAGCCCCAGGCCTATGCTTAATCTTTGAGAAACTACCAGAGCATATTTTTTTTTTTACAGCAGATGTACCATTTTACATTTCCACCTGAAGTGACCCTGCTTTAGTTTTATTAGTCAAAATTTATCAAAAATGGTCACCAAGCATTATATGTTCCAAATAGTAGAAATCCTACAAGTTATATTCTCTTATCATTATGTAACAAAACTGGAAAATAATAAACAAACTTAAAAATTAAGTCCAACCAGTTGGAAATTTTTAAAATACTCTCTTTAATAACTACTGAGTGAATATCTGACATCTAGTTTTACAGGATGCTAGTAAATGTGTACTCAGATGAGAAATTGCTTTTTTAAAACTTTTAAACATGGGATATGGTGACAGATTTTAAAAATAGACAATTACAAAAATAAGCAACAAATATGCACACTCCCATCACCCAGAATTAATTCTTACCACCTTGGCATATTTTCCTATGAAAGAATCATTCCATTTTATAAAAATTAAATATGACCATTAAGAATTCAAACAACATGGGGCCAGGTTGTGGCTCAGCAGTAGAGTGCTCACCTAGCATATGGGAGGCCCTGGGTTTGATCCTCAGCACCACATAAAAATAAATAAAATAAAGGTATTGTGTCCAACTACAACTAAAAAAATAAATATTTAAAAAGATTCAAACAATACATAAAAGTATAAAGATTGAGAATTTGAAAATCCTGTAAGTTTTTTACCCAGAAATAACCATTGTCAGCCATCATTCAAAACTGCTTTATGTACTATATTACTATAGATAGGTAGGTATATAGCAATGTAGATGACCAGAAGTAATTAAAATTTTCACTTATTTAAAAACTGAAAAGAGGACTGTGAGGGGCTGGAGTTGTGGCTCAGTGGTAGAGCGCTCGCCTAGCACATGCAAGGCCCTGAATTCGATCCTCAGCACCAAATAAAATAAATAAATAAATAAAGGTATTGTGTCCAACTATAACTAAAAAATAAATATTAAAATATAGGGCTGTGATTGTGGCTCAGTGGTAGAGCACTTGCCTAGCACGTGTTCGATCCTGGGTTCAATCCTCAGCACCACATAAAAATAAATGAATAAAATAAAGGTATTATGTCCATCTACAACTAAAAAAATAAATCTAAAATATATATATATAATTTTGGGGCTGGGGTTGTGGCTGAGTGGTAGAGTGCTCGCCTAGCATGCATGAGGCGCTGGGTTTGATCCTCAGCACTACATAAATGTAAAAAATAAAGATTATGTCCACCTAAAACTAAAAAATAAATATTTAAAAAATATATATGTATATAATTTATCCCAAAGAAAGAAAAAGAAACTGAAGTGAAAATAAAGGAATTATTGAAATTAAACATATCTTCACAAATTAATTCTAAAATAATTCAAGTAAATGACCATATATATAAAAATGGTAAAAGTTGCAATTGTGGGAGATGGTGGTACATGCCTATAATCCTAGTTATTTAGGAGGCTGAGGCAGGAAGATTATAAGTCCAAGTCTAGCTTTAGCAATTCAGCAAGATCTTGTCTGAAAATAAAAAATAAAAAGTGTTGGGGATATTGCTCAGTGGTGTAGTGTTCCTGGGTTCAATCCCCAGTACTGCACACACAAAAAATAAATAACAATAATAACATATATAAGTAAATAATAAAAAATTAAAAGTGTCTTAAATATGGTGTTCTATTTTTTTTCATTTCATGATGTTTTTTCTTTATTATGCCTTGGAATATATCTTTTGCTCTCTTTTGGGGTTGTCTACACAGGGGAATCAATTATATATATTTGGGACTAGAGTTGTTTTTCATATCTAGTAATTCTTTAATAATTTCTAGTAATTTTAATAATATCTAGTAATTCTTTAATAATTTCTTTCTTTTTTTACCTGTATTCACTATGATGGTCTGAACTTTTTCTGTCAGTAATTCCACATCCCCAGCCCTATTTTGTATTTTATTTGGAGACAGGGTCTCACCGAGTTGCTTAGCACCTCACTTTTGCTGAGGCTGGCTTTGAACTTGCAATCCTCCTGCCTCAGCCTCCCTATCCTCTGAGATTCCAGGCATCTGCCACTGTGCCGAGTAGTAATTCCATTTTGTGTGGTTCTTTCTTTGGTTCCTTGTATTTAAACTGTATCATTTCATTTCATTATGCTGTTTTACCAGCTTGTCTTTGAGTTCTTATCCAAATTCACTTACATTGAATTTGTGTTCTTATTAAGTTGTACTATAGCTTAAAGCAGTTGTGATACTTTTTTCTTTTTCTTGAGTTATTTTCTTCTAGATTGACTTTTTCTTTTCTTCCTGTGTTGTTTGGGCAGTTGCCATCCTTCCATACTTTTTTTTTTTTTTCCCTATTCCTTGTGTTTGGATGGTTCTGCCCTAATTTTTATTTATTCTGTTGTGGTATGGGTGCTTTCTTCCTGGCCACCTGAGACCATTTGTTTTCATTGTGAATCTCCAGTTTAGAGAGTTGACATTTCCTTTTCCAGTTTCTCTTTCCACTCCTGGTATTAGAGTAAGAGAGGAGGGAAGATGAAAGTATTTTCAGAACTAATGCAGTCTTTCCAAGAATGCCTGGGCTTTCTACAATCTTTTATTTCATCCATTTATTTATTCTTTTATTTAACAAATATTTGTTTGGCTATTTGTTTATGATGAATATTCTGATAAATACCAAGTTTAAGAGTTTCCCTCTATGCTTAAATTAACTGTTTTTTAAAACCAAAAAATCAATTTCAAATATTTCCAAATGCCTTATTTTATGAATTAAGATAATCATGATAATATTAATTTCAGATAGAATGTAATATATTATGTTAATAAATTCCCAATATTGAGCCATACCTGTTTCTAGAATAATCCTGACTCATGGGTATTCTTGGAGAATTCCTAAAATCAGTCCTTTAATTCTCATTTTTAACTTTTGTTTCGCCTCTATTGCTTAACTCCTCTATGGGTTTATTTACTTGCTTTTATTAATATTATTTTGATTGAGAAATTATAAGTATATATTTATGGACTATAATGTGACATTTGGATATATGTATACAATGTAGAATAATTAAATCAAGCTAATTAACATATTCATCACCTCCATTTTTTGTTGTTGCAAATGACAAAATTTCTTTCACTGGCCTTGCGCTTGTGGTTCTATCTCAACCTCCTGAGTTGCTGGGATTACAGTTGTGTGTCATTGTGCCTGGCTAAATTTTCCTTCTTCTAAAGCTGAACTAATAGTATTCCATTGTGTATATATGTCATATTTTCATTATCCATTCATCTGTTGATGCATATGTAGGTTTATTCCCTATCTTGGCTATTGTGAATAATGCTTCGATGAACATGATAGTACAAATTTCTCTTTGGTATGTATTTCTCTGTTTAGTTTTAATTTTTTTAATATTTATTTTTTAGTTGTAGTTGGACACAATGCCTTTATTTCATTTAATTATTTTTATATGGTGCTAAGGATCGAACCCAGGGCCTCGCACGTGCAAGGTAAGCTGTCTACCACTGAGCCACAACCCCAGCCCTAGTTTTAAATTTTGTGTATTATGATTGTTATTTCTAAGATTGCTTTTATTCTTTCAGCTTAAAGTTGTGTTTTACCTATATTTTTAAGAGTCTGTAGTAGAAGATTGGGGTCCTATCTTATTTTGAGGTCCTATGAGGAGACATCACAAGATAATGTGAATTCATCTTTCGTGTGATTACAATTGATTCTTATCTTCCACAGCAGACTCAATCTCGACCTTGCAATCATTTGACTCTGAACCAATGCAGTTAAAACTTTTTAGACTCCACTTTTTAATATTTATGACAGGTATTGCGGTTACAGTTGTACATGAAGACAAATAAGCAAATAATTACAAGCTATTGTAATGAAGGATATACTAGGAGATACCAGCATGTCAGAAGAGGTGCACCAATAGAGTAGGTAGGCCAAGATGTTTCAGATAACATAAGATAGCTGAATCTTAATTAAGGAGATGAACATATGTAAAAAAAAAAAAAAAAAAAGGGGGGAAGCTTTTCAGGAAGTCAGAGGAACAACATGTAAAGAGATACAAAAAATTCTTAAAGAAGACAGGCATGGTGATGCACACTATAATCCCAGCTACTCAGGAGATGGAGTCAGGAGGATCACAAATTTGAGGCTAGCCTGAGAAACTTAGTGAGACCCTATCTCAAAATAAAAAAATAAAAAAGACTAGGGATGTAGAGCACCCCTGGGTTCAATCCCTAGTACCAACAAACAAATAAAACAAGAGAGTATTTCTTAAATTGGGTGAATGCTTATAATTACAGGCAGGAGGACTGCTTGAGCTCAAGGCCAGCCTAGGCAACATAGATAGACCCTGTTTCAAACAAAACAAACAAACAAAACTTGCACAGAACTATTTATTGAACATATTAATTACCCAACCAACAAATCATTGGGCCATCCTGTATGACATGACGTAAAAGTATTTGGAGCACTTGCTTCCCTCCACCCCCATCCCATCCCACCACCAGACAGGGGCCTTGCTAAATTGCCCAGGCTAGCTTCAAACTCACAGTCCTTTCACCTCAGTCTCTGGGTAGCTGGAATTAGAAGCACATGCCACTGTGCTTCTTTTAAAGAGATTTGCTTTAAGGCTATTTCATCAACAGTCATTTAATGAAACTGGAAGAAAATGTGTTGATAAATAGGGTTTAAAGTCAAGATGTTACACACAAGTGCCATCCAGTGGAGATACTGTGAGATACAATTGCTTCTGATCATTTATCTCTGTATTGTCTTGTATTCAGTTCAGGAGTAAACAGGTGTGAACAGATGGAGCCCTTCTGAAATTCCTGTTAATCTTACAGAGAGTGTACCCTTTTCATTTCATTGACTGATTGGTTAATTTATCAATGAAAGAAAACCTTTTCAAATATATTTATTTTATCCAAATATTATTAATGCAATTATTGGCAATTTAGTTAACATTTTAAATAGGAGGACTCCTTCCACCCCCACTTCCTGCCCAGACTGTTTAAGCTTTACAAATTCCCCTGTTTTGATGAAGAATTTCTTAGTAATCTGCTTCAGAGAAGGCTAAAAGGTACTGGGCACTGTGACTTATGCCTTTAATCCTAGCAACTTGGGAGGCTGAGGCAGGAGGATTGCAAGTTTGAGGCCAGCCTTAGCAACTTAGTGAGATTGTCTCAAAGGAAAAAAAAATTAAAGACTGTAGATGTAGTTCAGTGGTAAATCCCCAGTACAGGGGGCAAGGGGGAGGCTAAAAGAAAGAATAGCATGTCTAAATTTGTCTTGGTACATTTTAAGACAAAGGTTATATATATATTTTTTTTTAAAGAGAGAGATAGAGAGAGAGTTTTTTAATATTTATTTTTTAGTTCTCAGCGGACACAACATCTTTGTTTGTATGTGGTGCTGAGGATTGAACCTGGGCCGCACGCATGCCAGGCGAGCGTGCTACCACTTGAGCCACATCCCCAGCCCCAAGACAAAGGTTATATTAACATGGTTTTTAAAATGCCGGTCTCATGAATGGTTGTGTGCCCCACACCCCAAAAAGTTTCTGCTAGTTGGTTGTTTGGAACTTGGAACCCACTTTCCAAACAGATGTAATTTTTTAATATGGTAGGCAGGGTTCTTAGTGTCTAGGTGCTGTGTATTATGGAGTTCTTAATCAGAGTTATTATATTTGTGGTGAAATAAAAAATGCTCCCTGTAGAATAGGGCATCACCAGGCACTAGCAGGAAAAGGATTTTTAAAAAAATCTCTAAATCAGTGTTGACTACATACAAGACCTTTATTGTGACGAAGACTCATGGAGTGAGGAGTGTGGATGGACAGAAGTAAGGGAGACCCTCCAATACTCAGAATGAGGAGCTGAGGAAAGCTGATGTCTTATCAACACAGAGCTTCCTTCCCATCTCTGAGGATTCCAGAGATTGATACACTTCTATTTTTACTGCCAATTATCAGATCAGCTGGACGTGACCTGGGTCATATTCTTGCATATTCTTGCACTGATATAGAAACTTCACTGTTAGTCTATTCTACTGTTAACTTGCCTCCAAGTTACTACAAAGTTGGGCTTTTTCAGACAAGGGCTATTAAATAAATAAAGGATTATTCTCTACACATGTGTGGAGTATTTACTCTAGCTATGAGAATCTTGACTCAAATTATCATTTGTGTTCACCATTCCTAATTATCTTTAACACACACACACACATTCTTTATCTTGTGATGATATATATATATATATATAAAACAAAAGAATTGAGAATGAATGAGTGTGTAGGGGAGACAAAATTTTACCTCTACCATTTCAGGATTTTTTCCCCTGATGGGCCTGAGAATTGATTTAACCTAAGACAGATCAGTAGGGAAAAATATATATAAGTTTCATGTGGCATGGGAACCTTCATAAGGAAATGAATATCTAAAGACAGTTGAAGACTTATATACTGAATTATCAAAGAATAGAAAGTGTGCTGGGGGGCTGGGTAGTGCGCTCACCTGGCATGCATGCGGCCCGGGTTCGATCCTCAGCACCACATACAAAGATGTTGTGTCTGCCGAGAACTAAAAAATAAATATTAAAAAATTCTCTCTCTCTCTCTCTCTCTCTCTCTCTCTCTCTCTCTTAAAAAAAAAGAAAAAGAAAAAAAAGAAAGTGTGCTGGGCATGGTGGCTTATGTCTATAATCCCAGCAGCTCAGGAGGCTGAGGCAGGAGGATCACGAGTTCAAAGCCAGCCTCAACAACATAGTGAGGCCCTAAGCAATTCAGCAAGACCCTGTCGCTAAATAAAATACAAAAAGAGGGCTGAAGATGTGGCTTAGTGGTTAAGTGCCCCTGAGTTCAATTCCCAGTACCACAAAAAGAAAAAAAAAATAGTAAGTGTGACAAAGCAACTAAATTACATGGGAGGGCTGAAGATAAAGAGTTATTTTAACAAGGCCTTTACATAATTCTCTCTGACACAACTTCCTGTCCTTGAATATAAGAATGTTGTTTCCCTTGGACTAGTTATAGGAATTTCATCTTCTGCTTTTCAGAAACGGAAGGAAGGTCAAAGTGATCTTCTTGCACCTGCTGTTTATTTTTCTAAGTTAATTAACTCAAGTTGATTCTTATGTCAAAGTGGTAAGTTTGGGGGGTGGTATATTCTAAATACCATCAGATGCATACCATGGGGGAAGAACTCTCTATGTAGATTATTAAATGCGGTTGTCCCAGTAGAGTGGGTGTTGAGGCTGTGGACACAGCTAAAGGCTGTAAAGTTTCCTTTTTGGCAAAGGATACAGATACTTACTGAGAGAGTTTATTATGTGAGACAGAATACAGACAATAGGCTTCCAAACAAGGTCCCCCAAAGTTCCTTATTGGAATTATACCATCAGAGTGGATCAAGTTATGGAGTTTCAAACCATCCTGGTTTGCCTGGGACTAAGGAGTTTTCTCAGGATTTTTAATGTTATAACCAAGAAAAATCAGGCAAAATGAGGCAGTTGGCTAATCTAACTGAGAAGTGTACTTTTCTATTCTTGGATCCTTTCCTGACCTTATGGCCCACCTGATCATAGAGGAGATACAGGCAACACATCTGTCTGCCCATCAGAAGCACATGAAAACAATCTAATACATTTCTGTTATCATGAGATGGTAGAAAGTGAAGGCCAGTTTTCAATTTCTCAGGAACATCCTTTAGTAGGCCTGGACTTCAGGCAGTCTTAGATCCACTCCTGAATTAATAATCATCTCAAGAATAGTCATATGCAAAAAATATAGATCCTATTTAGTAAGATTCAGATATTAACTTTTGATTCTGCCACATTGAGGAATTATTGTATCCCTTGGCCAGTAGTAAATGAGGGCCATCCTTTGATTCTTGACAGCCCATTCTTCTCTTGCTGAGTGGTGGTTTACTCTGAAATGGTCACTTCCCAATAGAATTGTTTTATAGAAATTGTACAGTCTGAGGCCTTCAAACTGAAATGGCTCCACATTTAATTTTTTAAAAATATTTTTTAGTTGTTGATGGATTTTTATTTTATACATATTTATATGCGGTGCTGAGAATCAAACCCAGGGCCTCCCACATATGAGGCAAGCACTCTACCACTAGGGCACAACCCTAATCCTTAATTTTTTTTTGGTACCCCCAGCCCAATAATTGTTTCTTAAAAGTTACTTCTCTGAAACCAGTAAGCTAATTTTCTCCCCAGAGGCTATGTGAACACACCATTTCTTCAGTGATAGATAGTAGATATATTCTGTATACTTGAATATTCTGTACTCTTTGTTTGCGGACTCCTTGTAAACTACTAAGGATTTCAAGAAGTTTGGACATTAATATCTAAAATAGTTTCCAACCATAGTTTTCTTCGTATTACCCTTGGAGGCGGGGTGACTGGCCGTTGAACACAGGGGCACTTTACCACTGAGCTACATCCCCAGTCCTTTTTATTTTTTATTTTGAGACAGGTTTCTAAGATGTTGAGGCTGGCCTTGAACTTGGAATCTCCCTGCTTCTGCCTCCTGAGTTGCTGGGATTACAGGCATTCACCACCATGCACAGCTTTCTATTACTCTTCTTATATCACCTATTTCATCAATTCTTCAGTATATCTACAATTAAATAAACATGATCTCAATGGTCCAGACCATAGACTCTTAATAGTAGCTACCAATCTATTAAATGTGACATTTACCATGTTCTCAATATTAAGTCAGAAAGGAAAAACCCAGAAATCATTACATTGGGAGCTAGTACATAACCATAAATTGTCTAAGTATAGTTCAAATGTTTAAGAGTTCTGTGATACATTCCTACCCCTTTCTATTTTTTTTTTTATATTGAGACAGGGTTTCATTGAATTAATGAGGTTGGCCTTGAACTTGTAATCTTTCTGTCTCAGCTTCCCAATTTGCTGGATTACAGGCCACCACACACAGCAGTAGTTAATTATATTCTTAAGTTAAGCCAAGCATCTATTTTGATTCATTACTTGAGAGAGTATAAAAGTACAAAGGCTACCACATATTTTCACTTTTTTCCTGTTTTGACAAGACACTGTAATGGTTCTATTTGGAATTTGATTGGAATTTGATTTGTGGTTGATGTTGGCAACTGGTATAGTATTTATGTCATATAGCCCACCCTTATAGAACAATTAGAATGTGTTTACTCATAAAACCCATAGGTTATAAATCCAGAGAAAGGCTTAAGCTAATTCTTGATTCAACAGCATTCCCACGGCCAAGAAACTAAAATAGCTTTGAAGTTTTTTTTTCCCCAAATGCTAAATATAAAACAGGGTAATTGTTCTCATGAACTAGTATCTACTTTTTTAAGCATTAAAGGAATGAGCCACAATATTGACAGAAAATGCCATTATTCCAACAATTATACCATATGAGTAATTTAGAAAAATACCTACTATTCAAGCAAAAGGTAATGAAGGTCAAACAACAGGAACTAAGGATATTGAACCAATAAAGGACCAATTACCCAGACCACCTCGTTCAGTGGTTCTCAAACTTCAGCATGCATCAGAATCACCTATGGGGCTTGTTAAAACACAGATTACTGGACTCTAACCCTAGAGTTTCTGATGCAGTAAGTCTGAGATGAAGCTCAAAATTTTGCATTTCTAACAAGTTCTCAGGTAATGCTGATGCTGTTCCCTACATAAGTTATTTTTCCATGTTTGCCTCCCTTTGTTCCACCAAATATAAAAACACAAAGATTTTGCCACTTCTTTGAGACATCATTTCTTTTTTAAAAATTTTTTTGTAGTTGTAGATGAACAGCATGCTTTACTTATTCATTTATTTATTTAGTAGTTGTAGACGGACAGAATGCCTTTATTTTATTTGTTTATTTTTATGTGGTGCTAAGGATCAAACCCAATGCCTCACACATGCTAGGCAAGCACTCTGCCACTGAGCTACAGCCCCAGCCCTAGGTCATCATTTCTTTATAAGGGCTCTGTAAAACTTGTGTTACACATTTGGACTTGTCACCTGTTTGTCTTATGTCAATTTAGTTCTCAGGCCTTTCTAAGATCTTAAAAGGGTCAAGATAAAGTTTTGCTTCCTCTGGTAAGTCCAGCCCCACTCAGAGATCAACTGACTAAATCCTAGTCCTCAATTTCTAGAGAAGAAGATCTGAATGGCATTCCTTATGTTAAGTGTCCTCTCCTGATCCAATCATTTATGTCTACCAAAGTAGGGTTGTGCAGTATAAATATGTCTACCTCTGTCTTTGGGGCGGTGAAGAAACTCACTGACTGGGCTAACACTTCAAGAAGCATCTGCTCAGAGATTTTGCCAGCGCTTGATCATTTCTTTCTATCCAGCATACTTTCTAGCTCTCATGAAGAGAAGTGGATCAAGAATATAACATTCCTGACCTATCAAACTGGCAAAAATGCAGGCAGCAACACACAGATGGTGAGGCTGATGTGGGACTGCAAAAGGGCACAAGTTTTTTGTCAAACCCACAAAAAATACAGATATATTTAACATCTAAGCTAGAGATCTCACTTCTTGGGGAATTGCTATTCAACAAGGGAAGAGAAATGGCCTAAGAACATAGATATTTTTAGTTTCTACACTTAAAAAAATCATAGACAAAGAATACCCTATAATATCAAAAGATAAAAAACTACTCAGAATCCCCATACTTTACAATAATTAAACATAGCCAGCTTTGGGACTCACATGCTCTTTCGTGCCATATGCCAATAGAAAAGCTCCATTCAATTTTGGAACTTTTCATCCACAGGCAACATTTTAGGATTGCTTCTATTTCTGACTGTGAAGAAAGTCTGCCTTATATAATGCCAATGTGACCCAAAGTGAATTTGCTCCAAAAATATCTAGTCCCACTGGTGTATGGTGTTGGGGACCACATTGGTCCCTCTGCAGCACAACATGTACAGTGGCACATGAAAATACTTTTTAAGTACTGAATATGGTAGTGTTCATCTATAATGATCTCAGTGACTCAGGAGGCTGAGGCAGGAGGATCACAAGCTCGAGGCCAGCCTTGGCAACTTAGCAAGACCCTCTCTCAAATTTTTAAAATTTAAAATTTAAAAAAAATTAATAATGGCTGGAGATGTAGCATGGTTGTAGAGTACCCCAGGTTCTATCCCCAGTTTAACCAAACCAAACCAAACCAAACAAAAAACACCTTTAAGTGATAAGAAATGATATAGGAAAAAAAAACAAAAAAAAATGATATGGGAACATTTTTGCAGCAAATTTTGTAGTTCATATACGTGAACCAAACCCCTTGGAAAATCCAAATAAAGGACATGGTTTTAAGTCATCATTTATCCTCTCTCTCTCTCTCTCTTTTTCCCCCCCTGCAGTACATCTCTTCACATATTGCAGACCTTAAAAGTGAAATTTTTGAGGAACTTCTG
Source organism: Marmota marmota marmota (assembly GCF_001458135.2). Classification (NCBI taxonomy): domain Eukaryota; kingdom Metazoa; phylum Chordata; class Mammalia; order Rodentia; family Sciuridae; genus Marmota; species Marmota marmota. Next base: position 3,275,586 of record NW_025999891.1, on the reverse strand, counting down.
AAGCACCTTTGCCACTGTGCAGATGATTTCCGGGAGGTCGTAAAAGCTGACTTACAGAGACAGATGTTTGCTGACCTCTTTCTATATTGTGACTCTGGGAAGGTAGGTTAAGGCCTTTAAACCATTGCTTCTCACAGTATTGGTTATGAAGGACCAGTTTTTTACATCTTTGTAGTTAATGATGTTTTAAATTTTCAATTGTATATCAACATGTAATCAATGAAAATGGATTACTGGGGGGAGGGACACACAAAATACAATCCTCATTTTTATTATCTGATTCAAATCTGATTTATTATCAGTTACTTTCTCAAATCGCTGTAAAAATTTCTAGATATTGTTCTCAATTTTTGTATCTGGCACCAACATGCAAACCATACCTAGAGTGGAACTACAGTTTCAGGATTTATCATTTGTTTCTAAATGTATCTCTTGCCCATTCCTAAATCACTAGATGATTAAAATTGTTTTTGCTTTTGCTCTTTGTTGGTAACTTCCTATATAAAAGGGCTGCTAGAAAGCCTACCACTTTATTTTACTGTTCTTAAAAACAGAAGAATTTGTATCAAAAAGTGTTTCTATTGTGAATTGTGCTGCAGTAAACATTGATGTGACTGTGTCTCTGTAGTATGCTGTTTTTAAGTCCTTTAGGTATAAACCAAGGAGTGGGATAGCTGGGTCAAAAGGTGGTTCCATTCCCAGTTTTCCAAGGAGTCTCCATACTGTTTTCCTTATTGGCTGCACCCTTTTGCACACCCACCAGCAATGTGTGGTTGTGCGTTTCTCCCCACATCCTCACCAACACTTATTGTAGTTTGCATTCTTAATAGCTGCCATTCTGACTGGAGTGAGATAAAATCTTTAGTTTTGATTTGTATTTCTCTAATTGCTAGAGATGTTGAACATTTTTCCATATATTTGTTAATTGATTGTATATCACCTTCTGAGAAGTGTCTGTTCAGTTCCTTGGCCCATTTATCGATTGGGTTATTTGTTTTTTTGGTGTTTAGCTTTTTGAGTTCTTTATATATCTAGAGATTGGTGCTCTATCTGATGTACAAGTGGTAAAAATTTGCTCCCAAGCTTAGGCTCTCTATTCACCTTACTGAATGTTTCTTTTGCTGAGAAGAAGCTTTGTAGGTTGAATCCATCCCACTTATTAATTCTTGATTTTAATTCTTGCACTATAGGAGTCTTATTAAAATTGGGGGGCTGGGGTTGTGGCTCAGTGGTAGCGTGCTTGCCCAGCATGCGTGAGGCACTGGGTTCCATCCTCAGAATCACATAAAAATAAAGACAATAAAGTCCATCGACAACTAAAAAAAAATTTAAAAAAAAAGAAAGTTGGGGCTTAATCTGATATGATGGAGATTTGGGCCTACTTTTTCTTCTATTAGGCGCAGGGTTTCTGGTTTAATTCCTAGGTCCTTGGTCCACTTTTGAGTTGAGTTTTGTGCATGGTGAGAGGTAGAAGTTTAATTTCATTTTGTCACATATGGATTTCCAGTTTTCCCAGCACCATTTTGTTGAAGAGGCTATCTTTTTTCCAATGTAAGTTTTTGGCGCCTTTGTCTAATATAAGATAACTGTAATTATGTGGATTAGTCTTTGTGTCCTCTATTCTGTACCATTGGTCTACCCATCTGTTTTGGTGCCAATACCATGCTATTTTTGTTAGATTGCTGTGTAGTATAGCTTACGTTCTGGTACAGTGATGCCACCTGCTTCACTCTTCTTGCTAAGGATTGCTTTAGCTATTCTGGGTCTCTTATTTTTCCAGATTAATTTCATGACCGCTTTTTCTATTTCTATGAGGAATGTCTTTGGGATTTTGACTGGAATTGCATTAAATCTGTATAATACTTTTGGTAGTATGGTTATTTTGACAATGTTAATTCTGCCTATCCAAGAACAAGGGAGTTCTTTCCATCTTCTAAGGTCTTCTTTAATTTTTTTTTTTTAGCATTTTGTAGTTTTTGTTGTAGAGGTCTTTCACCTCTTTTGTTCGGTTGATTCCCAAGTATTTTTGTTTTTGTTTTTTGTTTTTTGGGGGTTTTTTTGTTTTGTTGTTTTCTTTGAGGCTATTGTAAATTGGGTAGTTTTCCTGTGGAACCAACCTAGATGCCCTTCAGTCATGAATGGATAAAGAAAATGTGGTATATATACACAATGGAATATTACTCAGCAATAAAAGAGAATAAAATCATAGCATTTGAAGGAAAATGGATGGAGTTGGAGAATATAATGCTAAGCGAAGTTAGCCAATCCCAAAAAACCAAATGCCAAATGTTTTCTCTGATATAAGGAGGCTGATTCATAGTGGGGTTGGGAGGGGAAGCATGGGAGGGTTAGACGGACTCTAGACAGAGCAAAGGGATGGGAGGGGAAGAGAAAGGGCATGGGGGTAGAAAAGACATGGAATGAGGTGGACATCATTACAATAAGTACATATATGAAGACATGAATGGTGTGAATATATTTTGTATACAACCATAGATATGAAAAATTGTGCTGTATATGTGTAATATGAATTATAATGCAGTCTGCTGTCATAGATAACAAATTAGGATAAAAATGTGTTTCTAAGAATGAGTTTGGGAGGACATCTGTATGACAGAAGACCAAAAGGACTTGCAAAATGAGATAAAAATTTTGCTGAAATGTGTCTAAAATTATTCATATTCCCATATTCCTGAAAGGATTTAAGGAAGCACGCAATAGTAGAAAAAAATTCATGAGATGGTGGAAGAGAGAGGATACTAAATGAAGCTGTATTTAGCCATAAAGACCTACAATTTGTTGTGGGTTGTCTATAAGTTTGAATCTAAGCTTCCTGGGCAGTAAATGTGAAAAAGGAAACATGACTAAACATACTATCAACAACATTTGTAGTATGAATACCAACTGGTGCTAAGAAGTAGTAAAGAAATTTGGGGATCAAAATTTGGGAGTTTCTCCTCATGGTAGTAATTAAAGGGACCTATATGATAAAGTGAATATCTTTTCTGATCAATTTGCAATAAATGAATCAATGACATCTTAGGGTAGTTTCTTATAACCACCTTAAGTATAGGAAAGTGACCGCAATTCAGAAAAAGCAATTCTTTTTTGTTTTTATTTTTTTAGTTGTAGATGGACACAATACCTTTATTTTATTTATTTTTATGTGATGCTGAGGATCAAACCCAGTGCCTCACACATGCTGGGCAAGCATTTTACCACTGATCCACAACCCCAGACCCCCAAAAAGCAATTCTTAAAGAAACCAATATATTGCAGTATAGGTGCTCAGATCCCTGCTTAAGTCAGGAATGTATTCTATAAAATCTGAAATGTTTATATGCCTTTCAGGTAATTTCCTTGAACATTGCTTCTTTTTTTTTTCTTGGTGGGGAACAGTGTACTGGGATTGAGCTCAAGGACACTGGACCACTGAGCCACATCCCCAGCCCTATTTTGTATTTTGTTTGGAGACAGGATCTCACTGAGTTGCTTAACCCCTCACTTTTGCTGAGGCTGGCTTTGAATTCATGATCCCTCTGCCTCAATCTTCAGAGCTGCTAGGATCACAGACATGGGCCACCACACCTGGCTACATTACTTCTTTAACAGAGCTTGTAATAAATATTGTGTAACATGATGTCAAGATTTTATTTCCTGGTAAAACGCCTGGAGGACAACTGCTCTCCGCTGTCCAATTTAACACCAACTCGAGTGCCATAACAAACATAGTGAATTAAAAACAAATAGAATTAATGAAAGTTTGATTGTGCTCCTTGCCTTTCTGTCCATCATTCAAACACTACTTCTGTGATGATCTTGGAGGGAAGGTAGAGAGAGTCCAGAATAAAGCCATTAGTTGAGTTTCTGAATGGATTTTTTAAAACTTTTAGTTGTAGATGAACACAATACCTTTATTTTATTTATTTATGTGGTGCTGAAGATTCAACCCAGTGCTCCCCACATGCGAAGCAAGTGCTCTCCACTGAAGCACAACCCCAGCCCAAATGGATGTTTTTAACTAGTGGCTGAAACAAGAGTTTGGAAAACCTGAGCTTTAAATTGCAAATGCTGGGCTGTTAAGAAAGAAAAACAGTCATGGAGTAAAGAATGCAAAATATGATACCAAAATAGTTTTTCTCTTACTGAGAGAAGGAGAACAATTAAACATAGTCCTAGAACACACATGTTCTTATATGTCACATACCAATACATGTAATACATAAAAATAATCCAATGAATAAAAATAACTTCTACAACATAATGAAGTAAACTAATTAAAATATCATGGACATATTAGAAAAGAAGATATTTTATAACCAATAACTGCATGAAAATATGTTCAGTAAAATTATTCATCAGAGAAATGTAAATTAAATCCATAATGTGATACAAATTAAACTATCCAGAATCACAGTGTTGGTAAAGATGTAGAATAGTTCTTTTAGATTACTGGTAGGAAGGATGCAACTGTTTTGAAAAGAGTTTGGCAGTTTCTTTTTCTTTATTTTCCCTTCTTTACTTTTTACATTAATTCTTTCCTACCTGGTGATTGAACCCAGGCCCCCAAGCATGCTAAGCAGATGTTCTACCACTGAGCTACATCCCCAGCCCAAGGTAGTTTCTTTAAAAGTAAACATATCCTTTTCATTTGTCTCAGCAACAGCAATTTCACTCCTAGATAAACCTAGAAAAAATGAAATGAGAGAAATTAAAACATATTATACTAAAAGACTTGTACATGAATATTCTTAGCAGCTTTATTCATAATAGCTCCAAAATGGAAACAACACAAATATCCACTGACTTGTGGAAAGATAAACAAATTGTAGCATATTCATATATCCATATACTGGAATATTACTAGGTAATAAAAGGAAACGAATTACTGATATAGTCAGTGACATTGATGATCTCGAAATTATACTCTGTGAAGGAAGGCAGACACAGAAGAATATACTATAACTTCATCATATAAAATTATAGAAAAGGGGGAAATAATCCATAGCAATAGAAAGCAGATCAGTGATTTCCTGGGGCCATGATTATGAGGGAATTTTTTTTAATTTAGGGTACTGTGAATTGTACTCAGGGGTGCTCTACCACTAAGCTACACCCTCAGCCCTTTTTATTTTTTATTTTGAGACAGGGTTTCATTTCACTAAGTTGCTGAGGCTGACCTTGAACTTGTGATCCTCCTGCCTCAACCTCCTGAGTTGCTGCAGTTATTGTGCTCGCCAAGGGGAAAACAAATATATATATTTATAATTTTTAAAATAAGAATAGCAGATGTTTATTGGAAGAATTATCACTATTTCTTGCAAAAAACATTTTTATGGGAAACATTTTGCAAAGAGGCAAAAGGGAGCTCTAAGATGATAAAAATATTCTGATCCTCACTTTGTGGTAACTATATAGGTAGTATGCATTGTCAAAATTCATTGAACTTAAAATTGGTGCATTTTGTTGAACATAAATTATACTTCATTTACAGCTGATTAAAAAAGATAAGAATATTCATAGCAGCATTATTTATAATAGTCAAAAGCAATACAGATGTCTATCAATAACAAGATGAATAAATAAATAGTTATATGTTCATATAGTAAACTGTCATGTAGCAATGAGAAATTAATTACAGTCAAGTGAAATATGAATGGCATCCATAGATGTAATATTGAACAAAAGAAGCCAGATGTTTTGGCGCATTTCTATAATCTCAGCAACTTGGGAGGCTGAGGTAAAAGGATCACAAGTTCAAGTCCAGCCTCAGCAATTTAATGAGGCCCTAAGCAACTTAAGCAAGCCCCTGTCTCAAAATAAAAAAAGATGGGGAATATAGATAAGTGATTTTTCCCCCTTATTATCAAAGGAAAAAAAGAAAAAATACAAGAAGCATATACTGTATAACTCCATTTAATGACATTTAAGAACAATCTAACCTATAGTGATAAATATCAAAATAGTAGCTATAGTTATTCACTGGGAGAAACCATGGAGGGGCCTTCTGGCATGATGAAAATATGGTGCAATTTACACAGATAGGCAAACATTCATTGAGCTAAATACTCAGGATTTTTATACTTCATCACATATACATTACTCCTCAATGAAAAGGTTTTAAAATTATCATTGATGGTTGTTTGAGCTGAAGTACCTATTGAAGGAAAAGGATTAAAAGATAGAGCGACTGCTTCATTTGACCATAATTATAGTAGTGATGACCCATTGCATTGCCAATGGGTGGGCTTCCTCTCATTTCATTAGAAAAGTTATAGAAGCCAGAAGTGGTGGTCCACTACTGTAATCCCAGCTAATTGAGAGGCTGATGTAGAAAGAACATAAATTCAAGGCCAGTTTCAGCAACTAAGTGAGATCTGTCTCAAAATAAAATAAAAGAACTGGGAACGTGGCTCAGTGGTAAAGTGCCCCTGGGTTCAAACCCTAGTGCAAATAAAAAAAAAAATTAAAGGAAAAAAGAAAAGAAAAGTTATAGAAAGTAAAATACAAGCTCAGCTCAGGAGTTGGGTGCAGTATAACACGCCTATAACCCCAGTAACTCAGAAGATTAAGCCAGGAAGATCACAAGTTGGAGATCAGTCTCTGCAATTTAGTCAGACTTTGTCTCAAAAAATAAAAAAGGCAGGGAATGTAGCTCAATGGTAAAGCACTTCTGGGTTCAATCCTCAGTAATGGCGGTGGGGAAAGGGGAGGCAAACTCAGATCTGGGAGCATAGCTCAGTGATAGAGCATGTGCTTAGCATATGCAAGGCACTGGTTTGATTTCCTAGCGTGCAAGTAGACATGCTTTAAACTTAGCCCAAATTGCAGTCAGAAAATCAGAAAGTTTTCATGGATTATGATAAATAAAATCTCTATTTCTTGTAGCTTCGGGATAGATGTAGATGAAAAATCAACCCAAAAATTTGACATGACAATTAAAATGTAATTGAATTCATAGACTTGCTGAGTCTCTTATATGAAAACTGGAAAATTGCTTGGAAAATAGCAGGAACCTAAGATTTGGAATAGCTATATTTGATGGACTCAGGGAGCTGAATCACAAATCTCCCTAAACCAACAACTTCTAGAAGCAGAACAATCCTTTCTCTCCTATCTGAGAATGTTAGCTTTTCCTTCCTGTGGGCCTTATAATAACTTCACTTGGGGCAACTGACTTGCAAGGGGATGCCTATATTCCTCAGGACCCATTACACAATATTCATTGCCTTTAAATTAAAAATTGGAGTCAGACCTGAGACTAAATAATATGCTATTGAATTACCAATAGATAGCAGAGGAAATCAGGGATGAAATAAAAGAAATACTTAGAGGTAAATGAGAATAGCAACACAATATATTAAAATCTTTGGGACACTATGAAGGCAGTTCTAAAAGAAAAGTTCACTGCATTGAGCTCATTTGTTAAAAGAATAGAAAGCCATTAAATAAATAACATAACTGTATATCTCAAAGCCCTAGAAAAAGAACAAATCAACACCAAAAGCAGAAGACAGGAAATAATTAAAATCAATGAAATTGAAACAAATTTTCAAAAAATCAATAAAACAAAAAGTTGGTTCTTTGAAAAATAAATAAAATTGATAAACTCTTAGTCAAGCTAATCAAGAGAAAGAGGGAAAAAAACTCAATTCACTAAAATATGTAATGAAAAGGGAAATATCACCATAGACACTACTGAAATACAGATGATAATCAAAAACTATTTAAAAACCACACTCCCATAAAAGAGAAAGTGTTGCAGACATCGATAAGTTTCTAGAGACATATGACTTACCCAAACTGAATCAGGAGGACATAGAAAATTGAAACAGATCAATTTCAAGCAATAAAATTGAAGATACCATCAAAAGCCTACCAACAAAGAAAAGCCCAGGATCAAATGGATTCTCAGCCTAGTTCTTCCAGACCTTCAAAAGAGAATTAACACCAATCCTCCTCAAATTATTCCATGAAATAGAAAAGGAGAGAACTTTTCCAAACTCATTCTATGAAGCTAGTATCACCCTGATACCAAAACCAGACCAAGATGCATCAAGGAAAGAAAATTTCATACCAATATCCCTGATGAACATAGATGCAAACATTCTTAATAAAATACTGGCAAACCACAAAAACCTATTAAAAGTGTTGTCCCCACATAGGCTTTGTGTGCCCATGGGCTGAGTGTGCCATTGTGGGTGGTAAAAAGCTGGCACACACCAGCTGTGTAAATACTGGGACTCCTTTACAAAGGAAAGCCAAACATCACCTCTCCTTTTTGAACGTTTGAAAACAGTATTTTCTGACTAGTTGGGCCACCTTATCATCTGGCAGCTGACAATTGGCTGCTCCAATTATAGTTGACCTGGCATTGTCCACACAGCATAGGACCTCCCATGGGTGCAGCGGCAGGAGGGACATCCACCTATCCTTCTCTCTGGTGCTTTCTAAGAGGATCTCTAAAGTATGGGAGTGTGATTGGCTTCAGGGAGAGCAGACTTCAGCTCTGCTGCCTACCACATCCCCCAGGTTTATGTATGTTTTCTCTGAGCTGCTTACTATTCCACTTGAGCTTTCTGAAAGGTGGCTGACCTTCGAATACACTGCAGATGACACTCAGAAGGGGTGGGGTGGCCTTAGTAGAAACTGCAGAGTTGGTCTTGCATGTTTCAGAGGGTTTGTCTCTTTTCCCCACTCTCCATTCATCTGAAGAATATAAAACCTATAGAATAACCTTATTTTAGTCCACGGGATTAAATAAAGTGTAGTCAGTTGGGACAGGGAGAGGAGTGGCATCTCTATCTAGGGTGTCCTGATGCACTTCAGGCAGGGTGGGATGTCCCAGAGTGGTGCAGCAGGCAGCTCCTTGGGCTGGGTGGCACTATGGGTTCTGGTGCAGAGTAGTGGGCACTAGAATAAACTAGCTGGGCCAGATCTGAGGCTGTGCTCCTAGCAGGGTTTCTGTGATGGCCACTTGAAGGAGAGGACCCAAGGAAGCTCATGAACTGTACCTGAATAGGAAACTGTCCCCCGCACCCCTTTTTAAAAAATATTTTTAAATACTGTTTTTTTTTACACCATTCTCTTTTTTTTTTTTTTTTTTTTTTTTTTTTTTTTTGGTATATTGGGGACTGAACCCAGGGCCTGTGCATGTGAGGCAAGCACTCCACCAACTGAGCTATATTCCCAGCCCTTGGTATTTTTTTAAGCTTAAGTCAGCAGTGTCTTCCAGTGTTTAAGGCATCCCTGCCTCTATATTGAACTTATGTGTTAATACAAAGAAATGGACCATCCATCCTGAATCAGTTCAATTAGGTGTAAATTCATACTATTTTAATTTTTTATGCAATCTGATGAGTAGATGAGCTCAGATTTAAAATTCTTAAAGCATGTTTATTGTAACAAGAATTGTTATGTATTAATACTGAAGTCTTCAATAAGGATTGACTTGAGTTGCAAAAAAAAAAAAAAAACATTAAGGAGGCTGAGGTGGTGGCTCAGTGGTAGAGTGCTTGCCTAGCATGTGTGAGGCACTGGGTTTGATTCTCAGCACCACATATAAATAAATAAAAATAAAGTTTTATCAACAACTAATAAAGTAAAATAAACACTAAAAAGATAGTGCACCATGATCAAGTGGGTTTCATCCCAGGGATGCAAGATTGGTTCAACACCAGGAATCGACAAATGTAATTCACCACATCAATAGACTTAAGACAAGAATCACATGATTATTAATAGATGCAAAAAAAACATGTGACAAAATATAGCATCCATTGAAGTTCAAAATACTAGAAAAACATTGTAAAAGCTATATACATTAAACCCAAGGCCAACATCATTCTAAATGGAGAAAAACTGAAAGCATTCTCTCTAAAAATTAGAATAAGACAGGGATGTGCTTTTTCACCACTTCTATTCAAATTAGTTCTTGAAACTCTTAGAGCAATTAGGCAAAATAAAGAAAGGGATACAAGTAGGAAAAGAAGAGCTCAAATTATCCCTATTTGCAGATGACATGATTCTATATTTATAAGACATGATCTCATAAAGGAATTCAGCAAAGTGGCAGGATATAAAATTAACACCCCATAAATCAATTGTGTTCTTTCTATACATCAATGATGAATCAGCTGAAAGAGAAACTAGGAAAACTATCCTCAGCAAGACTCCTAAAATGCAAAAAGTGAAATCGAGAGTAAATTAGTGGAATGGTATCAAATTAAAAAGCTTTTTCACAGCAAAGAAAACAATCAAGAATGTGAAGAGAGAGCCTTAAAGAATGGGAGAAAAAAATATTTGCCACCTGTACCTCAGATAAAGCATTAATCTCCAGGATATATAAAGAACTCAAAATACTTACCACCAAAACAACAAATACCCCAATCAATAAATGGGCAATGGAACTGAATAGGCACTTTACAAAAGAAGAAATATGAATGATCAACAAGTATATGAAAAAATGTTCAACTTTTCTAGCAATTAGAGAAATTTAAATTAAAACTATGCTGAGATTCCATCTAATTCTAGTCAGAATGGTAATTATCAAGAATACAAGTAGGAAGACATGAATGGTGTAACTCTACTTTGTGTACAACCAGAGACATGAAAAATTGTGCTCTGTATGTGTAATATGAATTGAATTGCATTCTGCTGTCATATATAACAAATTAGAATATATTTTTATAAAAAGAATACAAGTAAGTCAGAATGGCAGTTATCAAAATTTACAAGCAACAATAAGTATTGGCAAGGATGTGGGGGGGAAAGGCACACTCATACATTGTTGGTGGCACTGCAAATCAGTGCAACCACTATGGAAGGCAGTATGGAGATTCCTTAGAAAACTTGGAATGGAACCACCATTTGACCCAGCTATCCCACTCCTCCATCTAAACCCCAAAGACTTAAAAACAGCATACTACAGTGACACAGCCACTTCAATGTTTATAGCAGCACAATTCACAATTGCTGAACTATGGAACCAACCTAGGTACCCTTCAACAGATGAATGGATAAAGAAAATGTGATAAAAATATACAATGGAATATTACTCAGCCATAAAAAAATAATGACTATTGCCAGTAAATGGATGGATCTGGAGACTATCATACCAAGTGGAATAAGCCAGTCCCCAAAGACCCAAAGGTTGAATGTTCTCGCTGATATGTGGATACTAACATACAATAAGTGTGTGGAGGGGATCGAAGTTCAGTGGATTAGACAAAGGGGAAGGAAGGAAAGGGAGTGGGGATCAGAATAGGAAAGACAGTATAATGCATTGGACATAACTTTCCTATGTGCATATATGAATACGCCACCCGTGAAACTCCATATCATGAACAGCCAGAAGAATGGGATCATAATTAGAATGTTATAATCCATGTATGTATAATATGTCAAAATACACTCTACTGTCATGTATATCTAAAGAGAACAAATAATTTAAAAATCTAAACATGTAACTACCATACCAAAAATATTTTTTTTTTTAAAAAAAATAATGTTGGAGTCAGATCTCAGTATGCCCCAGGAGTACTAGTTCAAAGTTTGTCTTGAGAAATGATTGCTGGTATTCTAAGAGAACAGCACTATTTTACTAATTCAAAACAGCAGAAATCTGGGGAATGTATTTGGGAATTTATTATAGTACTTTCAGAATAAGGAGGATGGATATAATATTGGGTTGTCTCAAATTAATCAGTATGGTTATACTTAGAAGGTTTACTTTGCAGTAATATTTTGAGTATCTGTGAATAGCTTGTTTGGTAGATTAAATGAAACCATAACTCAAAGGTGGCCTAGGTTCAATGAGATTGAGATGCTAGAACCTTCTTGTCATTCAATAGGGAAAGAAAAAATTTTAAAAATCAAAAGATTGCTAAAGTTGATTTCTCATATGTTGCCTGCCACATATGCACCTCCATCAGATTGCCCAAGAGAGCCCAGATGACACTCCCTTAAGAAATAATCAAGAAATTAATGAAGGGAATGACAGCATTGCTAAAAAGTTTTGTGATAGTTAATGGTTAGAGATACTGCCACTGAGGTGAACTTCTGATTTCAAGGAAAATGATTGGATTCCAGAATGACAGAAGACTCATGACACTTAAATACCAGAAACAAAGTGTCCTAGTCAAATTAGTGTTTGCAAATACTATTGATAAATTGCATTTTGACCTAATCCCCAAATCCATCTTCTAATGGGATCCAATTTTTCTAGGATTCACACTATGGTTATTTCTCTAGATCTGAATATATAACTGGAATTACAGTAAAGAAGAATGGGGATTAGACACACATGGATTTTCATGGTGATCATGGTTTCCTTAAGAATTAGAATGTCTATGTGATTATTACTGGCTCACTAATATGAAGCCAGAAAGATGCCACAATAGAAAGTCTTGGCCTCTTACCTAGTCTTCAAACTGAAGTCAGTTCATACATCTAGAAATCTTTGTCTGAAGGGGAGGCTGTGTTTCCTGAGGAAAAAAGTCTACAAGACTTCTACAAGTATATATACTACATCTTTAAAGGACTTGTATCCATTTACCAGGATGAATACACATTGAGAAAAGGGAAATACTCCAGACCTTCAAGAATCACCAGAAATTGACTCCAAATTAACACTAAGCCCTAAGATCCCCAAACATCCCAAGTGTCAGTTGATTAAAGCTAGGACTTATTGATGTCAGGTGATAAATGCTATTTTGGTCCAAGGCTATATTATAGAACTTAGCAATGGTTATTTCTGATCCCTGAGTGTTTACTTGGAATAGACAACATCCAACAACTAACAGAATCCTCACATTTGTTCTCCAAATTGGGGACTGACAACTATTATGAAAGAAAGGACCAAATAGAAACTTCTAAATTTTCCATTTGCCAAAATGGTAAAAATGAAACAAGCAGATTAAAAAAAATGGAATAGAAAATTCCATGTAGATTAGATATGAAAATATATAAAGGATACAGAGAAAGTAATCCTGTCACACTTACCTAATCTCCTGTTTTGTCCTCATAGAAGGGATACATCTCAGTAATATTAATGTGATTCTGTTTGCAGCAGCCACTCCAGGTGTGGAATCCTTATGGGACTAGATTGACATAGTCCTCTTATTCTTGGCCATTGGTCTGTTATGTGTTGTTTTCTCTATAAGAGTATACAGGAACCAACAGAAGTTTTGACTTTACCCATCAGGAACAGCAGTATATTTTCACCGCCTTGCCTTAGAGCAAAAGATACTCTCCTTTTCTCTATTATAATCTAGTATGCAGTTGATTGTATTGACATATAACAGAAATCACACATATGCACTACATTGATTATGATCATCATGGTAATTGGGCTTGATTAATCAGAAGTACCCTTAGATGCCTTGGTAAGACTCACCTGTGTCAGAGTATGGGACATAAAAATTTGGAGTTGGTGAATTTTTAGCAGTCCAGTGATTCTAAGAATTAGGTAAATTCTGTAACTAATTAGGTAAATTGCTGTAACTTGTGCCACATGCCACTAAGTAAGAGGCACTATGTTGATTGGACCTTTTTACATTTTTGAAACAATCTTTACCACATTTGCATGTGCTTGTCTTATAAATTAATTTGTGTGTGTTGCTCTTAGGCATTAATTGAGACATTGCCTGCCAGAATGAATTTCAGAAAAAGAAAAGGCTTTGTAGGCTTTTTAAAAATATTGTGGCAAGCTGTAATAGTAGAATAACAGTATAGATCCCTTGAGTTTTGGAACAAAACCCTGCTCTCAATTAAAGTTTGTTATTCTTTGAGAAACAGTTCCTGTGTGTATTTATTTATTTGGGGCAGTGCTGAGGATAGAACCTTAGGGGTGCTCGACCACTGAGCTACATCCCCAACCTTTTCTATTTTTGATTTGAGATAGGTTCTCACAGAGTTGCCCTGGCTGGCCTTGTGATCCTCCTGACTCAGCCTCCTTAGAAGTTGGGATTGTAGGTGTACACCACTGCACCTGGTGTGTTTACCTTCTTTTAATTAATAAAACCATACACATGATTTTTGTGCTTGTCTGTTTATATGTTCCATTTTTTTGAATGTTTAGTTAAAAAGATTCAGATGGGAAAAACAGAGGTCCAAAAATAGCAAAAGGTCAAATACACAATGAAGAACAAGTTTGGGAGAATATCCCTGATTTTTAAAATAAAGTTATATTAATTAAAATAGCTTGGTTTGGGGGCTGGAATAGACAATTCAATGAAACAGAATATTATACCTGTCATCCAACCCATGAGCATGTAGAGATTTAGTATAGCAATATAAATTAATGAGAAAAAAAACTAATTAATAAATAATATTGAGACAATTGCCTTTTATACTGGGGAAAAATATAATCTTATATAAAAATATAAGATTCCAACCTTATTCATGAGAAAAAATGAATTTTATATGATCAGAAACAGATGTAGAAAACAAAATTTTAAAAATTTTCAAAGTAAATATAGAGCATACCTTTTGACCTCAGCATAAGTGATTATTTTCTAAAAGATATACCAAGTAAGCACAAACCATAGAGGAGATGATTCCTTTATTTGACTGTCTCAAAGTTAAAAGCATTAGTATGTCTAAATTCACCAAAAGTTAGATTAAAAGATAAGAAACAGATTGGGGAAAGATATTTGCAGCATCAACAAAATTTTACAAATAAATAAGAAACAGACAACTCTTCCCAACTAAAGAATGGAATATGGACAAGAAAAAGCTATTCACAGAAGTCTAAAAGATAAATACATAGTAAATACATGAAAACATACTTAACCTCACTAATAATTAGGGAACTACAAATTAAAATATTAAGTTACCATTTTATTGATGAGATTGGAGAAATCATAAATTAACAATATCAGTATTGATATGGATAAATGATAGATACTCTCATTGTTAGTGAGAATGTAAATTGGTATGGAACACTTACGGAGCAATGCATATTTTATATAATATATATAATTTATATAATAAAATGCATATTTTATATAATACACTAATTCCACTTTATTTACTTTAGAGAAATGTTTGCAAATGTGCACAAGAAGATGTGTATAAGGATATTTGTTGCAGCATTATTTTGATATCAAAATACTGGAAATAACCTAAATATTCATCAATAGAGGAATGTTAAGAAAATTGTAGTGCTTTCACATTATATTATACTCTATAGCAGTTAAAAGGAATAAAGTACATTTCTTTATATACAGAAGTTAGATCTCAATGTTGAATAAATAAAAGCAATATGAAGAAGGATACATGTACATCCAGGTGCAGTGTAGCACGTCTGTAATCCCAGCGCCTTAGGAGACTGAGACAGGAGGATTGCGAGTTCAAAGCCAGCCTCAGCAACGGCAAGGCAACTCAGTGAGAGTTGTCTCTAAATAAAATACAAATAAGGCTGGAAATGTGGCTCAGTGGTCGAGTGCCCCTGAGTTCAATCCTTAGTACCAAAAAAAAAAAAGAATGAAGAAGAAGAAGGATACTCGTACTATTTCTGTTTTGTACACATACATTTTTGTGTGTACTTTAAATAGTCATGATTTCTGAATGTTGGAAACACAGATGTTAGCTTTGTCATCTTCTATATTTTTCTGTAATTATTTTTTTCTCAAAATAGAACAATACAATAAAGAATAAGTTAGGGAGGAGTTGTTAATTATGACATGTTCAAGTCAGGTTAGATAAGAACAGAACATCATGTTGAATTCAAGCAATTAACAAGTCAGTAATAAATATTTGTTTAACATTTACTAAGTGCAAGGTATTTGATATGTCACAGAATGGGGAAGTTGAGTATAAGCCTCACCTAGACAAGATAGAGCTTTCCTAATTTTGCTGCTGCTGCTTTTACATACTTGATAATGATAATGGTGCTGATAGCCAGTTCTTACAGGCACCACAGGCTGAGGACTCAGGAGGCTGAGGCAGGAGTCTGAGACTAGTTAACTCAGTAAGACCCTGAAAAAAAATAAAATTTAAAAAGAAGATGAGGATGTAGACCTGTGGTAGAGAGCCCTAAGTTCAATCCTCAATTTTTTCAATCCAAAAATTAGTCATTGTTCTTTCTACATAAAAATCTTAAATCTCCTGTGACTACTAATTACAATCCTTCTGTTTAGGTAGGGGTTTTGGATCGGCAGAGGACATTGGCCTTGCTGGAAACATTCTATGATAGACTTAAACGAAGGCGTAAGCATTTACTTGGAAACCCAAGACAATGTAAGTGCCGCTCAGAGGGAGGAGCACGCTCAAGCTGAAGTGTCGTAGTCCACTGACAGGACAGCATAAGATCATTCTACCCCTGTGGAATGCCTTTACATAACATCTTCCTTAAGTCCTGATGGCTATATTTATTTGTTCATTCTCCCACAAAATTTACTCCTCATTACAACTAGATGTATTTTTCAGCATGGTACAGTACTCAATGTTGTCAGAACTCAGCTAGAACTCAATTTTCAATTCATTTAAATAAAAAGAGGCTTTAGTGACAATTTGAATGTCTTGGAAATTAATTTGATATTGGTTATCCTATTTTAATGCCCAACTTAAAATGCTAACATTTCTAGAAAAATAGTTTATTCTCCCATGCATTTTACTTGTATACCTTTCATATACTTATGTGGTAAAATAGTCTTTTTATATTTCTACAAAAATGAATTGAGTTTTACTTGTATTTTTAAAGAGAAAATCTTTCCATAACTGGGTTTTCCAAATGATATCAATTTTTTATTTGGGTGAAGATTTACTACTTGAATGCTTAAAAAAATCTATGGGTGATATACATAGAATATTTCTAAAAATTGTGGGAATCACAATTTTATAGCTTAATTACTATCCTGAAGGGGCTGGTTATGGTTTGAGTTCTACTTCCTGCAGTCTGGAAAACCAAGTTTTTGTGTGTATGTGGTTTTTTTTTTTTTAAGAACTTGTCATTATTATTTTTTTAATCTTTATTTATTTATTTTTTATGTGGTGCTGAGAATCGAACCCATTGCCTCATATGTGCAAGGCAAGCGCTCTACCACTGAGCTACAGCCCCAGCCCCTGAAAACCAAGTTTTTGTTGTTGGGTTTTCTTTTTCTTTCTTTCTCTCCTTTTTTCTTTCTTTCTTTCTTTTTAGTACCAGGAATTAAACTCGGGGGCACTCAACCACTGAGCCACACCCCCAACCCTACTTTGTATTTTATTTAGGGACAAGGTCTCACTGAGTTGCTTAGCTCCTGGCTCTTGCTGAGGCTGGCTTGAAACTCTTTATCCTCCTGTCTCAGCCTCCCTAGCAGCTGGAATTACAGGTGTGCACCATCCCGCCTGCCCCACTGTTATTATATTTTTTAACAGCAGGATTCTGGTGAATGTTATCCATTCTTTCCCTGGAGTGTTTTGCTCATTTTGTTTTGTTTTGTTTTTGCTCTGAAGATTGAATCCAGGGCCTTGTACCTGCTGAGCAAATGCTGTCCTGATGGAAGGGACAGACAGGCAAGACACCAAATAGGATCAGGAAGCAGGTTTATTTAGCTATAGCCAGGTTCAGAGGGCAAAGCTTTCACTGTAATCAATCAATCCCCTTGAGCCCCAAGTTCAGGTAGTTTTAGAACATTATACCCCCCCAGCTTTTTCTTTCACTGTTCTGGGCAAGTTAACCCTTTAAGGACAGCGCCTGAGAAGGGGAGAGCTTCTTCTCCCCTTTCTTTCCTCTCCCTGCCAGCTGTTACCATGGAGCCCAATTGGGAACTTATCTTAGAAATGTAGACATCTCTGTGAAGCTCCAACTCAAGACCAGAGCACTTGTTAAGGGATCTGTCTTTTTTTTTTTATAATCACATTTTTGCATTTGCAAACACACTTCTACAAACTACTATACTGGATAAATGTTTGTGAAAACTAGTAAAGGGGCATTCAGCACCTAGAGTGCTGATCTCTTCCAGGCCAATGGCCAAGTTAAATGCAGCAACAGGAAAACAGGAAGTTTAACTACATTGAACTCTTTTGTAGAGACTCTTTGGCTGAGAGTCCTAAAATCAATTATGGTGAAGATTTCTGGAGAAGCTTAGATTTTCTGTGGAGAAGGGGGTGCCACTACACTCCCACTGAGATACCCACCAATCCCTTTGCCTAGAATTCTGAATCAGGTGTCCACATAAGTTGTGGAAGAAAAGAAATGAGGTTTGAAGAAGAGAAGGAAAGCGAATATTGGAAAAACATAGCCCCACTAAAAGACTGCCATGAATAAAGACTTGCTTTTATTTTTATATCACAGAAACTAAAAAGATATCAAGATGGAAAGATGTGTTCCCCTCCTGCTCTCTAAGCTATGCTTATCGTGGGAGGACCACAAATGTAGAGGACAAATTTTACTTGCTTTGGCAGTCTAAGCAACATTTCAAATACCAAAAGAAAAATATGTTCATTTCTCAAACTATACCTTTTAGGAAGGGATGATATTTAATTCATAATAGTGAGCATTTTAAAATGTTCCTTTGAATATTTTTTTTTTTGCTTTTTATGGGATTTCAGCAAAAGATAACTGATGTCATTTTAAAGTAATAAGCCTAGCCAGGCATGGTGGCATACACCTGTAGTCCAGTGATTTTGGAGGGTGAGGCAAGAGGATCGCAGGTTCAAGGCCAACTTCAGCAACTTAGCAAGATCCTGTCTCAAAATAGAAACTAAAAGGGTCAGTACTGAGGCTCAGTGGTTAAACACCCTGGGGTTAATCCCTGGTACCAAAAAAAATTAAAAATAATGAATAATAAATAAGCCTATATATAATCACTATGCTCAGCTTTTAAAACATTAATATCTCTGGTTCTACAATATAAGATCAATTTTTTAGGTAAATGTTTTATTTTCTGCATTAGGGCCATTTGTTGAATTTGAAGAGATAGACTTGCTTGAGTTCTGGGGAGACATGGATAATCAGAAACATATTTATGAAGACTTTGATAAGGTGCTTTTAAGGATGAATGCATTACTTTCTGAAAAACATGACAGCAAAACTCAAAATCAGTTATCAGAAAACCAACAAGAACTTGATGAACAGAGGAAATCAAGCCTACCAGAACAGCTTAGAGAGACAACTGCAGAGCAAGGACCACAAAGAATTTCAACTGCAGAACAAGAATCCTATGAAGAACCAGACACAGAACAAGAAAATATCCCAGAGTCAATTACAGAACAAGAGACAGAACAGAGACTACACAGAGGATCAATTAAAGGACAAGGACAGCACAAAGGGTCAGCACCCAGAAGTTCGATTGAAGGACAAGGGTCACGCAGAAGTTCCATGATAGAACAGGGAACACCCAGGAGGTCGATTGAAGGACAAGGATCACGCAGAAGCTCCATGATAGAACAGGGAGCACCCAGAAGGTCAATAGAAGAACAAGGGTCACGCAGAAGCTCCATGACAGAACAGGGAACACCCAGAAGGTCAATTGAAGGACAAGGGTCACGCAGAAGCTCCATGGTAGAACAAGAACCAAGAAGAGAGTCAGTTACACAACAAGAGTCACGCAGAAGCTCCATGGTAGAACAAGAACCAAGAAGAGAGTCAGTTGCAGAACGAGGGTCACGCAGAAGCTCCATGGTAGAACAAGAACCAAGAAGAGAGTCAGTTACACAACAAGGGTCACGCAGAAGCTCCATGGTAGAACAAGAACCAAGAAGAGAGTCAGTTACACAACAAGGGTTACGCAGAAGCTCCATGGTAGAACAAGAACCAAGAAGAGAGTCAGTTGCAGAACAAGGGTCACACAGAGAGTCAGTTTCTGAACAAGGGAAGAGCAAAGCATCAATAACAGGACAAGGACCACGTAGAATGTCATCTTCAGAACATGGATCACGCAGAGGGTCAACAGCAGGACAAAGTCAGCACAAAGGATCAACAGCAGGGCAAGGACCACACAAAGCATCATATTCAGAATATGGATCACACACAGAGTTAACAACAGAAGAACCACACACAGAAGAGCACGATCTATATGGAGAGAGAATTCCAGAAAAACAAGAGGATGTAGACTCAACTTCACCATCAAGGGAAGTTAGAATCTCTAGAACAAGTGCAGAATCTGAATATATTGAATTCCCTTCACAAGAAAAGGAGCAACTGTATGAAGAGGAATTATTAGAAGAACTACAAGAGGACCTTCCTACATCCAGTAAAAAAGATAGTTCAGGTAGTGATTCAGTTTTCCTACAACATCAGCTACTTGTTTTGTGAAGTGGTTTTTAAAGTCTTTTCAGAAAAATAATCATTTAAATTAGAATCATTTTTGGCATGTCAGGTCATGCAAACCTTAGACATATTTTGCCTCTCAACATGAGTCTAGACCTTGAATAATCAATTAAATGCAAACCAGAATGTCTCTATTGTCAGCTTACCAAGAATTTAATTTGTACTAGAAATTCATTAACAAGGAAGAAATTGGGCTGTGATCGTGGCTCAGTGGTAGAGTGCTCGCCTAGCATGCACGAGGCATTGGGTTCGATCCTCAGCACCACATAAATGTAAAATAAAGATATTGTGTCCACCCAAAACTAAAAAATATTTTTTTAAAAAAACAAGGAAGAAATCTAGCAGTGTTACATGTAGAAATGTTTTAACTGGGTTTTTTGAAAAGGTGGAAAAAGCCCCTTTATTTTAAATGGGGCTTTTTAGAAACCACTTTTTAATATTTTTTTAACTATAAAAATGGGTCTTGGTTTTTTTTTTCAGATAAAAGATATATTTCAAACAAAAAAAAACCCACCCTGCATTTCAAATATTTAGTCATATCTCATTGGTCACAATTTAGGCATATAGGAATATGTCACTCTAAGGGAAACTGGGAAATGTTTCATATTGCATGGCCAAATTGAGATACAACAAACAGATTTTGCCACAGAGCTGCTGTCAACCATTTAAGTTATTAAGTGACTTAATTGTGGTTGATTATGACACAATATATATGAGGAAATACTCAGAGTTTTTAGTGTTCTATATGAAAGGTATTTTTCCCATTCATTAACCTTAGGATATGTAATAGAAGACATAATGTCCAATTCATAGAAATTTTCTTTTGTATACCTTTTAGCTACCACAAGAAAGGACATTCAGAAAGACAGATCCTGTGAACCCAAGTCCCCCAAAATTGAAGGAAAATCATGGTCAGGTAACTTTTTATTTAATCTTATTTTCATGTATCACCTAGGACAAAAATTTTGTGAAAGTGAATTTAAATTGGCTGTGTTATGAAATGTGTTTTTATAGGTGATTTTTTTGCTTGTAACTGGAGGAGGAAGTATGTCAAATTTGAAGATGAGGATCAAGCACACTTAATCTATAATAACTCCAAGTTTACAGGTATGTGTTAACAATGAAAGTAAGGAAGCATAGGTGACTTTAATTTACTGTGGTATCCCATGAGAAAGAATGGATTTAACTAAGACACAACAGAATCCTTACATTGCTTTGTTCCTGAGAACTGATGGATATGAATATATGTAAGATGGGTGTTTCTAATGGTGACATGCTATTGGTAGTGACATCTACTATCAATGAATATTCTTTGGCTTTCAAACTTATGATATTAATAGACTTTTTTGCTATTATATGGCCCTATAACTGCTTTGAAGATATGGTACAAGCATACAAAAGAAATCAGATGTTAGATATTAGAATTCAATAGAAATTATGCCAGCTATTTCTCTTCCTGGTAGGTCCACATCCAAACATATGAGACAAATGAGAATCTATTTTGTTTTTGAAGATTTTCAAAGAAAGGTAGTATTGGTATTTTGGATTGGACCCAGGGGTGCTTAGCTACTGAGCCACATCCCCAACCCTTTTTTTTATTTTTAAATTTTTTATCTTGAGATAAGATCTTGCTAAGTTACTTAGGGCCTCCCAAAATTGCTGCAGCTGACTATGAACATGCTTCAACCTCCCAAAATGCTGGGATTACAAGTGTACATCAAATCACATGTTTAACTATAATTGTTTTGAATAGTACTCTAGTCATGTTTAATTAAAGTTCTATTTTATATTTTCCTTTCATATCAACAAGTAGTAGAACTAATTAGATCAAGATTATTTTCTTTCTATCTGCAAATTGTTCCCTTATTTAAACCTGGGCTAAATAACAGACTTAACTATGCTAAAAAATTCTGGTGAAATAATATTTTCACTAAATAGAAAATCAAGTATTGGTCAGCTCTTATGGTCCAAAGTTAATATTTTTCTTTCTAGTCTTTATGTCAGTTTTACTTTAGTGTTTTTTAAAACTTGCATGGATGGAGCTATGGTTGTGGCTCAGTGGTACAGTGCTTGCCTAGTACATGTGAGGCACTGGGTTTGATCTTCAATACCACATAAATATAAAAAATAAAATAAAGGTATTGTGTTCATCTACAACTAAGAATATTTTTTAAAAATTTGCATGGGTGATCGTTTTTAGTTATTTCAAGTCTCATATAGAAGGTTTAAGGCATGCATGAATAAATCAAACATAAGTCTCTGGACTGACATTTTGTTACTTAATGTAATGTTACTTCATGTTGTAACATTAAGCTTCAAGATGAATACCTTAGTTACCATTCTTAGTGGGAGGAGTTTTAGTGGTGGTATTTACTAATTTATTTAATTTGGGAGTCCAGCATGTAACTGTCTTCAGATACAACTGGATTCAACAATACCAGACAATGTCTCTCTGTCTCAATGTCTTTCTGTCACTTTCAATTTTAGGCAGTTTTCTCCATATTGTAGAAAATTGGCCACAGAGCATCTCTAAACTTACATCCTACTGGTTCAGCAATCAGAATACAAAAAGAATGATTCTTGCCCAATGGTTCTCCTGAAAGTCCTGGAGCTAATTCTCATTGGCCTGTAGTGGATTACATTGCTATCAATATAAATCATTGGCCAGACCTCTTATACATATCCATGGAACAAGGGTGTGGATGCATAGTACCACCAGATTCCTCAGAACTGACAGTGGAGGAGAAATGTTTTCCCAAGGAAAAAAGATGGATGCTGTCCTCATAAAGGGAGCATAGATTCCTGACAGGCAAAAATAGTAGATATTATAGCTGGGGATTTAGTTCAGTGGGAGAGCACAACTTAGCATGCATTAGACTTTAGGTCCAATTCCCAGCACCAGAATAAAACAAATCAAAACAATAGCAGATGTCTGTTACAATAGATAGTCATTTATTTTCCATAAGATTTGAGAGAATCATTCACTTAACTGCTTGGTATCTGTTTACTGCTTCATAGACCTACACCCGATTATCAGAAATATTCAGTCTTACAAGGAAATAAGAGGGAGGAGTGCCTTCAATGGAGTTTCCTTCAATCTGCTCCAGTTTGTGCAGCTCCTAGAGACATTTGTTGGTGAAGATGCCCCCTTGAGTGTCAGCGAGAGCCTCATTTCATTTTTTAAGAGGGGCTATTTTGAAACAAAAGAAGAGAAAATGAGTGCCTTAGAACAGGTGGGTAATATTACTTATCGATGAAACAAGTGAGGTCACTATTATAAGCAAATTTCTCAATTTCAGTTGCTCCCCATGTCACTCTCCTTAAAAAAAAAAAAAAAAAAGTATGTCCAAATTTATCATTTTATTTCATAAGCATAGCCATTAAATATCTTGTTTTATTGGTGAATGCTCTAAGATCATCCTCCAGAGAATTCATTCCCCTAAAATAACATGATTACTCCTGGCAGGAGATGGTTTATAATATAGCTTTGTTTTTTCCTTCTCTGAAACTTGAGTAAATGTGTGTATGTGTGAAGATGTACGTGTGCACCATCTGCTCTGTGAGTGCGTTTACAAATGCACATACCTAAGGGTATGATTATGGCTTGAATATGTGTTTTTATTCTTGGGCGCTCAAGTAACACATATTTCCTAGGAACTTAGTACTTTCTTGGGTGGTAAATAAATGCATATGCGTCATCCAATATAAATAACTTATGTTCTCATATGTGAAACATGTGACTCATTTCACCAAACTTATTCAGTAATTTCATCAGCCTTATGAGTTTTCTCAGCCTGATTCCAGAGTTGATTTCCTTTTTGCCTCCTCAACTGCAATTCCCCACCACTTAAAACAAAAGGTATATATTCACTCTCTTTTTTGCAATTAAATATATCCGTATATGAACTCAATTTATGATCTAATTAATATAATTAAAATAGTGTAAAAACATACAGTTAAATAAAATTAATGCCATCAAAATTAATATAGAAAAGAATTTTGGGCAGAGCACAGTGGCACACACCTGTAAACCCAGCAACTTGAGAGTCTGCGGCAGGAGGATCATAAGTTCAAGGCCAACCTCAGCAACTTGGAGATGCCCTAATTACTTTAGCAAGACCCTGTCTCAAAATAAAAAAATAAAAGAGCTGGGAATGTGGCTCTGTGATTAAGTGACCCTGGGTTCAATCCCCAGTACCAAAAGAAAAAGAAAGGAAGAAAGAGAATTTTTAAAACAGCCATTTTTTAGTTATTTCAACACTCCCTTTCCCTACAGAATATCCCTAGGAATCCAGTGAGAACATCCCATGTGTTTATCATATTTAAAATTTTTTTTGATGTTGATGGACCTTTATTTTATTCATTTATTTATATACGGTGCTGAGAATCGAGCCCAGTGCCTCACATATGCCAGGCAAGCACTCTACCACTGAGCCACCACCCCAGCCCATGTTTATCGTATTTTATAATGACCAGGGAAGATGTGGGAAGGAATAATACAAGATTCTTAAGAAGTACAGTATCCTTTCTAAGGTAATATGCTTGAGTCCAGAGAATGCCTGAGTGGTTTTGGTCTTAAGGTGAAACCTTAAGACATTAAAGAGGTTAAAATTAATAACTGCATTTTCCATTAATATCATGGTTAACCCCCAAATAAGCTGTTTTTATAAAAGATACTGCAATTATTTGGTATAAACACAGGATGCCAGCTAGCACAGTTAACATCATGTCTTCTGTACCTTGTTAACCTGTTTGTATCCCAGGTTAGACAAAAGGCTTTCCGAGTCCGCCGGGAGCTTCTTCTAGAAGCCCTCTTTCAGAAGTGGGACAGTGATGGCTCAGGCTTCCTGGATCTGAGAGAAGTTGATGAACTCTTGTACACATACAAGGAGGGAATGGAAAAAGAATGTATGAAGAAAGGTAAAATATAAGAATGTTCTTGTTTAAGTTGTGGCACAACTTGGCTTCAAGTTTCCCAGTACTATGACAAATATACAGTTAAAAACCAAACATTGATTTAGTCAAAACCATCAGGTACTGCTTCATACTTATTAATGTGGCTATCATTTGAAAAATGGAAAAATAGGTCTTGGCAAGAATGTAGAGAAATTGGACCCCTCATGTATTTGTCAGCATGATCAGAAGTGGATCAGAGTGCTGTGTCCAAAACCTTAATTCTACATAGATTCCTTCTGTGGACCTGAATACCCTCCCTTGAGGTTAAGAGAATCCAAACCATGCTACAGCTCTGCCTGATTTCTCTTATTTTTCTCTCTTTGTCTTCACAAGGTCTGAACTGTTCTCTCAAGTCTGACTGGTTTACAAATTTCTCTTCAATTTACTAACTTCCTCTCCTTAATGACTTTTTTTTCTCCTTTATTATATTTTCCCCTTCTAATCATTACTTCCCAATCAAAACCTACTAAAATTCTTATTCCAGTATGATAAATTCCTTTCTTCATTAGATCCCAGTTTAAATGATTTTGCTTTTTACTGGCTTTAAAGGTCTATCTGTTGACTTTTGTATACCATATTTCCAATCTTTAAAGTGTATAGTGCATGGGCTGTTTAAGTTCTTCAACCCTTTCCAAAACATCCTTACATTGTTGATCTTCAAATGTGCCTAAAGTTTATCAATTGTCATGTTCTCTTCAGTCTGCAAACTTTAAATTACACCGCACTGCTTGTCTAAGACTATGCCCAGAGAGTTGTCTATGCACTTTAATTTTCCATTTAAATGACAAGATTTGCCTTAATATTTAAATTTCTATTTACATAGCATACTTAATGAAATTTCAGAAGACATAATGAAGGGCTGGAGTTGTGGCTCAGAGATAGAGCCTCACTCTACCTGTGTGAAGCACTGAGTTCGATCCTCAGCATCACATAAAAATATTGTGTCACCTATAACTAAAAAATAAATATTAAAAAAGAGCACAATGAGGTGGTTCCTACTTATAAGATTGGCGAATTTCATAGCATAGAACCATACTCTACAGAGAACCCTATACATCAGTTAGGGTGGCTGGGTTCCAATATTGGGTCTTCACTAACGGGTCCTGTGAACCTGGGCCTGTAACTTAACCTCCATAGACTCAAATTTCTTTGTTTGTAAAGTGAAAGAGTGAGCCATGATGAATTTTTAAAAATTTTTTCTTATCAAATTTTTAATAAAGATCTTAGCCATTTTTTAAGTGAATATCCTTTTACTGGATTTTTCCCAATTGCAAATGAAATATCATTTTCCATCCTTAATTAGAAAAAACACTTATAATGGGACTGTACAAATTCAGGTCAAAATAAAAAATGCATGTATTTTGTGACTTCATAAGAGAAATGATGAATTTAGAATTAAGGGATCTAAAAATAATGTTATAAGTGAATTCCATATATTGGATTATATGGAATTACATATAACTGAAACACAGCACTTGGGATAGATAAAAGCACAAAACGTAAAGCCCAGCAAATGAGAAAGAAATGAGGAGGCAGAATATGCTGCCAAATGAAAATGTTTGAAAGTATGAATAAATAACCATTAATTCTCTCTAAGGGCAGACTTATACAAAATGATTCTCAATAAACACAGATTGATAGTCACTTGGTCAGAAATAGCTGTTGACCTGGCGGCAGTATAGAAGAGTTAGCTTCTACTCTCTAAAAAGAAAGAAAATTCTAAATTTGAGTATTGACTGACAAATTATTGGCAAATCTTCAAACAGTTCTTTTGTTTGTTTATTGTTTTGTTCCGCTCTTCTTATTTCTTCTGTGTCCAAGATTAAAAATTGAGTTGCTGAGTGCGGTTACACATGCCTATAATCCCAGAGGCTTGGGAGACTTAGGCAGAAGGATCGCAAATTCAAAGCCAGCATCAGCAATTTATTAAGACCCTGTCTCTGGGAAAAAAAAAAAAAAAGTCTAGAGATGTGAGTCCGTGGTTAAGAGCCCCAGTACCAAAAAAAAAAACAGGTTTGTTTTAACTTTTGGTACTGAGGATTGAACCTAAGGGCACTAAACTATATCCACACTCCTTTTTTATTTTTATTTTGAGACAAGAGACTTGCTAAATTGCTGAAGGCCTCACTAAGTTGCTGAGATTGGCCTTAAACTTGAAATTCTCCTCTAAAAATTGGGATTTAAATATCATAAAGTCACAGGGTTAGAAGTTTGTAGAAATGTTTCTGTTGGTGCTCTCAAAATGGAAGTTTGATATATAGAAAGAGAAACTTGAAATTTTAGGTTGTCATTCCCCCCCTTTTTTTTTTTTTTTTTGGCAGAGGGTACTGGGGATTGAACTCAGGGATACTCGACCACTGAGCCACTTCCCCAGCCCTATTTTGTATTATTTTTAGAGACAGGGTCTCACTGAGTTGCTTAGCACCTCACTTTTGCTGAGGTTGGCTTTGAAGTGGATCCTCCTGCCTTGGCCTCCTGAGCCTCTGGGATTATAGGCCTGGCCACCACACCCTGCTGCCCCCCCCCTTTTTTTTTTCTCTCATTGAGATTTTAATGTAGGGGGTGGAGGGAAAGGGGAAGGGAAGGAGTGGGAGGAAAGAAGGGGAGGGGGCAATACTGGGGACTGAATTAGAACAAATTCCATGCTTTATATAATTATGTCATAGTATATTCTATTGCCATGTATAACTAAAAAGAACCAATAAAATTAATTAATTATTAATTAAAATATAGATGTAAATAAAATAAAAATATGGAATGCTTCATGAATTTGCATGTCATCCTTGCGCAGGGGCCATGCTAATCTGTGTATCGGTTCAATTTTAGTAAATGTGCTGCTGAAGCAAGCACTCCCCTTTTTATTTCTATCTAATACAGCCTAATCTTTTGAGCAGAAATATCACAAATAAAAAGCCATAGAACATGTGACTTGTCTATACCATAGAATTTAATGAAATAGATCACTCTTACCCCATTATTTTCCATGGAATAACTGTTAATGCTGTTGGCTATGTCCTTTCGTTTTCTATTTAAATTATAAGATTTGCTTTAATATTTAAATTTCTATTTAAATAAGACATTTAACTCTTAAAACTAAAACCTTTTTGAGACAAGTTCTTGCTACACAATATGTTGATACATATTCAGTCACATTAATTTTTCATAGGATTCTCAGCATATTATGGTAAACTTTTTTTCTTTCAGGAAAAATATGATCATGTCCTATGAATTTGATCAATCTTAGCCTCTTTAGCCATGAACTCAAAAGAGAGAAATGGAATTACACCTGGTACAGCGCAGAGGAAGGAAGCTTTGAGAAAAGATTAAAACTTAAAACTTCGGTTTTATCCAAGTGCTGTGGCAGCAACTCAGGAGGCTGAGTCAGGAGATAGCAAATTTACGGCCAGCCTCAGCAATTTAGCGAAATGAGACCCTGTCTTAAAATTAAAAATAAAAAAAGTACTGGAGGTGTTGCTCAGTGGTAAAGTATGCTTGGACTCAATCCCAAGTACAAAAACATAACAACAATAAAAACCCTTGGACTTTAGTTAGATCTTTAGTTTGAATACATTCTCTTCCTAATTAGTGCTATTGTCTCTTTCAGTATCCTTTTCCTCTTTTTAGAGAATGAGGCTAATTCCTACTTCCCTGGTGAACTGTAGGAATTAAAGATGATATATATATATATATATATATATATATATATAAATATTTATTATCAGGTTTACAATACTCCAAAGACATGGATTTTATTCTCTCTCTCTCTCTCTCTCTCTTTTGATACTAAGTATTGAACCCAGAGACGTTACCACTGAGCCATATCCCATCCCTTTTTAATTTTTATTTTGAGACAGGGTCTTGCTAAATTGCCAAGGCTGGCTTTGAACTTTTGATCCTTAGTTACTGGGATTACAGGAGTGTACCACTGTGCCCAGCTTACCTCAATGTCCTGAGTAACTGGAACTACAGGCACATGTGCCATAACAACTGGTTAAACTAAAACATTTTGGTAATACATTCTGTTACCAAATTCCAGAAATCTTTTTTCCCCATATTTTTATGGGTGCATTATACTTGTATGCAATGGTGGGATTCATTGTTATATATTCTTACATACACACAGTGTAATAATTTAATTTGGCCAGTATCCTTTCCCAAAATTTTCCCTTTCCCTCTTCTCCCTCCCAGTAGTCCCTTTCCTCTACTCTATCCCGAAATCTTGAACATTATTTAAAAGTCTCATTGAAAAGCACACAAAGTGGTTTTTTTGTTTTGTTTTGTTTTAAGAAACTAAAAACTGGGCAAGTAGGTGTTGTAAAATGACAATTTCTTTGCTTTAGAACTCTGGAATAAGGAATCAATAGGAAACTCCTCTGTTCCTTGATTTTCATGACCTTGACACTTTGAAAGATTGTAGACTTGTTTTTAGGAAGTCCTTTATTTACATTTGTCTAATGTTTCCTCTTGCTTAAATTCAGGTTATTGATCTTCAGCAGAAATATATTGTGTAATCAATGCTGTTTTTGTTGAATGATATCAGAAGTCCCATGATAACTTTGACCAGTTTATTGAGATGCTTTCTAAACAGGTCCCTCCACTCTAAAGTCACTCTTATTCCCTTTGAAACTAATAAGTATTTTATGAATGTGCTTTGAAACTATGTAAGTAGTCCTTCCATTTTTTGTCAAACTTTTCATTTATTCATTTATAGCAGTATATAGTGGCTTCCTATTTTATTCAGTGGGTTATAATCCAAAACTATCATTATTTGTTTTGATGCTAATATTGTCCCAAATTTATTTATTTTTTCAGTTATGTGCACAGTTACTTTATTTCTGCAGAATCTCCTTGGTGAACATATTTTTTTTTCAGGCTTACATAATACAGTTTTTAAAAATCATTTATTTATTTATTTTTATTTATATGTGACAGCAAAATGCATTACAATTCTTATTATACATATAGAACACAATTTTCATATCTCTGGTTGTATACAAAGTATATTCACACAAATTTATGTCTTCATACATGTACTTTGGATAATAATGATCATCATGTTCCATCATTATTTCTAAACCCATGCCTCCTTACCCTTCCTCTCCAACCCCTCTGCCCTATCTAGAGTTTGTCTATTGTCCCAAATTTAAACAAAGGGAAGTCCTTTTATCTGACTCCTGTGTCTTCCCTTTCCCACTCCCAAAATTTTATAAGGAAAAATTTCAAACATTCAGCAAAACTGAGGAATTTTATGGCGAGGCATCTGTAGACCACCTGGATTCTACCATTACCATTTTACTACCCTTTCTTATTATCTATCTGCCTCCATCTGTTTTTCCATCTATCTCTGTTATTTTTATGCATTTCAAAGTATATTATATACTTCTCACTAATTACTCCAGCATGCGTATCATTAATTGGAGTGTTTGTTAAAAGCTTTTTTTCTTTTGAGGTAAAATTTTCATAAAATTAGATGCATAAATTTTAAGTGTACAATGAGTTTTGGCAAATACATGACCTGAGTACTCCATGCTTGCATCAAGAACAAAAAAACTTTCCCATTCAATCCCACCATCTAATCCCCAAGGCAACCCCTCTTCTCTTTTTTTCTACCATAGTTTTAACTCTTCTAAAACTACATAAAAATGAAGTCATACAATATATACTCTTTTTTGTAAGGTTTCCTTCACTCAGCATAATTTTCCTTGAGATGGTTACAGGTTGTTGCATATATTAGAATTTTGCTTCTATTTATTGCTGAATAGTATTCCACTGTATGAATATACCATGTTTGTTTATCTGGTCTCTAAACACTTGGGTTGTTTCTTGTTCTTGACTATTATGAATAAAGCTGCTCCAAACAATCTTATACTAATCTTTATGTGGATATATGTGTTTATTTCTTATTAATAAATATACAGGAGTAGAATTTCTGGACCATAGGGTACATATTTTTAGTTTTATAAGGAGCTGTCATATAGTTTCCTCTGTTTTTTTTTTTTTGGTACTGGGGATTGAACTCAGGGGCGCTTAACCACTGAGCCACACAACATCAACCCCCCCTTTATATATATATATATATATATATATATATATATATACACATATATATATATAATTTTTTAAGTCATAGTTGGGCACAATACCTTTATTTTATTTATTTATTTTTATGTGGTGCCGAAGATTGAACCCAATGTCTTGCAGGTGATAGGCAAGTACTCTACTGCTGAGCCACAACCCCAGCGCTCCCCCCCCACCCCCGCCAACCATTTTAAGACAGGATCTTGCCAAGTTACTTAGGGCCTCGCTAGCTTTGAACTCGGGATCCTCCTGCCTCAGGCTCCTGAGTTGCAGGGATTACAGGAGTGTACCACCATGCCTGGCTCCTTTGTTCTTTTAATGTGTTTCCATCATTCTTTTTTTTTCCATGTTTTAATTGGTGCCTTATAGTTGTACATACTTGTGGGGATTTGTTGTTATATATTTGTACATGTACACAATGTAACAGTATACATTTGCCAATATTGTTTCCAGCATTCTTAACACACTACCTTGATTTCTACTATACTGACATCTTCTAGATCCCTCTTATACTGAGGGATAATCCATTTCCTCAGAAAATCCTGGTTTCTTTTAATGGGAAGTAGTATTTAAAAGCCAAAATCTGAATTCTACGTATGCTCATTGTTCAGAAGTCTCTGTTCCCACGTTTCTTAGTGAACAGAGGGAGGGGATTTGTTTGTATGTGTGTTTGCACATGCACATGCATGTGTGTACAAAAACATTCACACCTGTGCTTCTATTTCAT
Source organism: Marmota marmota marmota (assembly GCF_001458135.2). Lineage (NCBI taxonomy): Eukaryota > Metazoa > Chordata > Mammalia > Rodentia > Sciuridae > Marmota > Marmota marmota. The sequence goes on along the minus strand of NW_025999891.1, from coordinate 3,243,568 downwards.
CTATTAATATTAAAAATCATGAGTTCATACCAATATCTCCAAGTCTAATCTAACACAACAGGATTCATTCTAGTTTTCCCCTTTCCATTTTTGAAGCTCCCTACTTTGGCTCATGTTATCCTGGGTATATTTATTTATTTGACCCATCAGTCTATTAGTTCTACATGGAACGAATCTTCAATCACTGCTGCTGTCCTCTCTCCCGCTCTTATGTCCTTGTATATTTGAAATCATTTAAAAAATATTTTTAAAATTGTAGATGGACACAATATCTTTATTTGTTTATTTTTTTGTGGTGCTGAGGATCGAATTCAGTGTCTCACAGGTGCTAGCAAGCACTCTACCACTGAGCTACAACCCCAACCCTTTATGTCTTCTTTCTTACATCACTTAAGGACACTATACTACACTACCCTTCCCTCATGCTTCACTCGGGGTGTTGACATTCCACATGAGATTCCCTTCTCCAAGTGGTGATCTTGGAATGTGGATATTCCTTAGATTCTGATGCTCTATGACAAGGCAGTTTTCAAACCTTCCTCAGTCCATTTAGTGTATTCAGATTCTGGCTCCCAATGCTGGACTTGGGCCAGTTCTGCATGTTGGACTTCTCTTCCACACTGACATCTGCTTCATCCTGTTTAGATTATGATTTCCCCAGGCCAAGCTGTCTGTAAGATATGGAAAAATTATAAACCCCAAAATAGTGTGGCCTGGGAAGAGGGAGTGAGGAAGAAGGCAACACACTGATAACAAGGAGTTCCCAGTTACAGTACAATCCCTGGGAAGGAAGCAAATATCATCCAGTGTTAAGACAATCCCTGGGAAGGAGATATCTATCAAGCCTAAAATGGCAGTCTCTGGGGAGAAGCCAAAGCATTGATCCTTCCCCAAATAAATCCTTTCCTAGTGACAGTACAATGGGACCCTGAAGGGAAAGAGATAAGTACTGAATGCTGACCCCAGACCTTCTATTCTTCCCCAAGTAAAAATATTGCCCAGTAAAAGCAAATTTCAAATTCTAAAACAACTTGTTCCCTGAGTGCCTGAACTGACACACTTTGTCAATAATTAAGTCATTTCTCAGTGTAACATATATAAGCACAGATTCCTCCTTGGGCCTGTGGCTCATGTTCCATCAGGAAAGAGGGTCCACCAAATGCATGATTCCACTGCTGAATAAAGGCTTTGCTGATCTGTGAAATTTGCACCCAGTGGCTTGGTCATTTTATATTAACACTGTTCCCTCTATTTGCATGTCCTTTTCATTCTGGTCAGGATTAAACATCCACATGGGGCTTTGGTTCCCCAACCTAAACCACCTCTCTGTTGAACTATCCTCTTCACCCACATTGGTTGTAAGTTGCCCTTCCATATGCATGCCTTCTGCACCCTGCTCACACTCTGACAATCCATGCTAAGCCACCTCTGCACAGATGACCTCCTCAACACATTTGGACTCCAATACCCTGACCTGCTTCTTGACCGGGAGGGGTTACTTACCTTGCTCTGGCCCACCAGTGGCTTTAGAACCAAAATGCTCAAGAAAAGAAAGGAATATAATAATAATAATAAGGAGGAGGAGGAGGAGGAGGAGGAGGAGACCATAAAGCACTTTAAGCCTAATAGGAGGCTGTCACTTAGGATCCTTTGGGTTCAAATAATAGAAAGTACAATCCAAAACACTTAAGAAAAAAAGAAATTTAATCAAACTATGTTATTTGCATGTATGAACATGGCATAAAGAATCCCAAAATAGTATAATTATAATGCATCAATGAAAAAAAGAAATTTGTTCATGCAATGGTAAAGTTCAGAACTACTTCAGGACACAACTAGGTTTGGGAGTTCAAATAATGACATTAGGTTAGGTATCTGGTTCTTTCTCTTTCTCTTGTTTTCAGCCCAGCCCCTGCTCTCTTCTGTTTTATCTCCATTGTCATAAAACCTCTCCATTTGTGGTGACCAGGTCCATCCTCACACATTCATTCAAACTCAGTAGAAATAAAATAGAAAGTGTCCTCTTCCTAATGATTCTGCATAAATCTTGTACTAAATCAACCACCCAGGCATAAGTCTAAGATGCATACTCAATCTGTAGAACTATGAGTGGAATCCAATTCAAACACATAAACTGAAATGGGAGTGGAGTGGTGGCAAAACTGGAGAGAACTACCAAGACAAAGATGAGTGGAAGCTAAAAAACAAAAATCAATGAGTGTCCAACTACAGAAATGAGAAGCTCACTGCATATGATAAAATGACTATAAGTTCCCAGTAGTATTTGATAATTGTCAAATAAATGACATAGAATAAATGCTATTGTCTTTCATGGGAAGGAGAAATCACACTAGAAGACTTTACAAGGAAGGAGAGACTTAGGACTATACTTTAAAGGGAAGGGGTAGCTACCTTATAATGTTAACTTATAAGAAATGTCAAAAAAATTTGCAAACACAAACCAGAAGACATGTATAAAAATGCTCAAAGTGCTAGTACCAAGAACAAAATATTGAAAACAACCTAAACATCTATTTCCAGGAGAATAAATAATCAATGATAATACACTCATGTGATGGCGTACAATGATGAAAATGAATGAATCACAGCTACAGGAACACGTAGATGGGTACAGTTGCATAATGTTGGATAAAAAAGCAAGTCCCAGAAAACTGCATATGACTTGAAAACCTCTTTCTAAAGTTTAAAAAGTCAAACCTAAACCACATATTGTTTAGACATATTCATGTAACACATATATTATTGTATAACTCTAACACTATTGGAAAAACAAAAGGGAAGGGAAAGATAAAACCAAATTTCGGGTTGGTAACGGTGGAGGGAGAGGATGGAATAGGGCAGAACAGAGTGGAAAATGTAAGTAACTGGTCATATTCAAGTTTGATAGTAGATTCATCATTGCACAATTTAAAAAATTAAAGAGTATGGATACAGAAGTATGCAAAGCATGGTTAGGGACCATGAATAGAATGAAGGTACTAGAGCAAATAACTACTATATGGTATTAGGAGCAGATTTTATTGGAAATAGATTAGATTGAAATATGGCAGGACTTTGAACCAGAGAATTGAATAATGCATACTCCATTTTAATTTAATTTTACAAACGCATATTGAGTATTTTAGTAATGACCAGTCAATTATAAAGTGATAAAAGCTGGTGTGGGGGTACGAAAATAGAAATGAAAGGAGTGGCCACAAGATACATTGCCAAAGAATAAAATTATTATAATTTTAATAATTTTAATGGATAAAATTAAGCTGTTTATTGTAAATGTAGGGAGGAATCAAAGTAGACTCTGGGAGTTTTCCAGCTAAGGAGTAGAATTAAAACAAACCAAAACCAAGAGAAGATGATATAGATGTCTTAGTAAATTTAGTATAGGAAATACCTGAGAAATATTCCTCTGATCTCAGAGATGCCTTTGATATACTTGATTTTCCACAGAGAGTAGTTGTTAAGGGCTTGGGAGAAAGAAAATTTTCCCAGTAGATGAATACACTGTTGATTAGTTCTTGGTTTTGCGTTTGTGTCTTTTAGCTAAACTACACTTCCAGTTTCCAAAGTCATACCATGGACATGAAGTAAAGTTGTCTTCAAAACAATTTCAGAAATACATAGAATTAGTAGTATCTGAACTCAGGGGCAATGAAGATCAAGTTATGGAAAGTATTGTGGAATTTCTGATGAATTCTTTAAAGAGGAGCCATACTGAGGGTCTTAGGAATTGTGCAAGACGAAAATGGCTGCACCAAATCCAACATGCTGCAGAGACAAGTGGAGTGTCTGTGGAGCCAGTATACACTGAGACCTTTAAGACCCTCACCCAGGTATTTTTCTTTTTTTATATTTATTTATTTTTATTTGTTCTAATCAGTATTCATAACAGTAGAATGCATTCTGACACATCATACATAAATGGAGTATAACCTCTCGTTCTTCTGGGTGTACATGATGTACAGTTACACAGGTCGTAATCATATATGCAACATAGGGTAATAACGTCCTATTCATTCTACTATCATTTCTACCCCTGTACCCCTCCCTGTCCTTCACTCCCCTCTATCTAATTCCAGGTATGTTTTCTAAAATGATCTAAAAGAGAAAAAATTTCTGAGCTGGGCACAGTGGTGCATGCCTGTAATCCCAGTGATTTGCGAGGCTGAGGCAGGAGGATTGCAAGTTCAAGGCCAGCCTGGGCAACTTAGCAAGACCCTGTCTCAAAATGTAAAAAGAAAAGGGGGGGGGGGATGTGCTCAGTGGTAGAGTACCCTTGTGTCCCATCCCTAGTACTACAAAAAAGAAAAAAAAAAAAAAGGAAGGGAGGGGAAAAGAATTTTCTCACAGTGGGTGATATCCAATGGTTGCGTGGAAGGAGCACTTGATTCTAATACATTACAAATGACCCAAAGCCCAGATGAGATGCCACTGAGATTATGGGTGGTGGGTAAGAAAGAAGCAGAGAAAAAGGTGTAAAGAAAAGATATGAAAAAGAAGTCTTGGGATTTCTAATTTCATTTGTGCTAAAAGTCTAATAAATAAGCCAAGAATAGACAATGGACTGATACTGAAAAAAACACCAGAAAAGAGATGTGCAAACAGTTCAAGCTATATTTTCCTTACATGATGTCCAGGGAACTATATATCCATAAAAAAAAGAACTATTTAAGCCATAAACTCATCATAAAGTAGATTCCAACATTACACAATATTTCATAGTACTGCCTAGCAGCAAGCTGAGACTATTAGAATCCTGTCACTTAAAACACATGGCCCTGTAGAACCATTGCCCACAGCCTTGCACCTCTTCAGAAACTCCCAGATTGCTACTTCTCTTAAGCAGAAACATCACAGCTATTTTTTACGTATATCCCAGATTTCAGTGATACAGGAGACCTGGGCCAGTCATCATCATCATTTTATACATTTCACACACACACACACACACACACACACACACACAATTGGAATCATCTCCTGAATGGCTGAATTTTCCCATGTTGTTGGCAATGGTGAAATTAGGACTAGGAGTCCACTCAAGAAAAGGAGGCATTGCTCCAACTTGCTTTAGAGATCTGTGTTACCCTAAGAAAAATCTTATTTTATATTTGTTAATTACTCCACATAACTTACATGTGGAAAAAAGGAAGAAAAGCAGAAGAAAAATAAAGTATGAAACACAAACCTAAATAAATAGAAGAGACAAATATCAAGGAAAGTGTCTCTTATGTCCCCACTTTATGAATATATTCAATGTGTGTTATCACATAATACTGTTAATAATTTAATTTTTTATATAGAGATTTTTAATTATTTTAATTAGAAATAGTAAATGCAGAAAGTCTGAACCCTCAGGCTCCAAGAAACCTTTTCCTGAAATGGCATCAAATATGTAAATTGTGTTAATAATTCCTTGGAAGCATTTTTTTTCAATTTCACATATTTAGATGGCCAAGAGATATGAATGAAATGAAGGGATCTTCTTGCTGCAGCTCTCTAAAACCAGTACTTTTAACTGAAGCCCAGAAAATATGACAATAGTTCGAAAGGATTTAAGTTTTAAACCTTTAATTTGATTAGACTTGAGAGGTTTGGTTTTGCTTTGATTTTGTTTTCAGTAAAGCAGTTTAGTTGGCTTTAGAAAAAAAAATCTATTCCACGCATGAAAACTCAGTTTTGGAGGTCATTTGTGGTGTCAGCCTTTTCCCCACTGCCCATGAATGATAGTACCTGCATCATGTACTCAATAAAATGAAATTATTTGTGCCATGTTCACAAACTGGGTGGTGAAGGGATTAGGGGAGTTCTGTGGCTGTTGGTAAATACATTTTCAGAAATGTTGTGCCACAGGATGCTGAAACTCATGGAAATAAGAAGATTAGTGCTCACATCTCCCTCTTAGAAGAAAATGAACTACTGCCTGATCGAGGGTCTGTTCTACTGAGAAATGTGGCTTGTACCCTAGATGACGCTTCATTCGTACTAAACAGAGTACTTTACCGGGACATGGAAGGAATCAGGTGAGAACTCCTTGAAGTGATTGGTTTTATCTTCCTAAACAACAACAACAACAAACTAGCACCTCCAAATCCTAGTGAGTTGCTCCAGAGAGAAATGTCTCAAGTTACCAGGCTTCTAGAGTGGGAACTGATGTTTCCAGTTTTTTTTAAAAATATTTTTTTAATTGTTGATAGACCTTTATTTTATTTATTAACATGTGGTGCTGAGAATCGAACCCAGTGCCTCACACATGCCAGACAAGTGTGCTACCGCTGAGCCCCAGCCCCAGCCCCTAATGTTTCCAGTTTTTAATGGTTTTAGTTGATTAATTCTAGAGCTTACTCTTTGGCAATGATTCCCCACCTAGGGACTCTGTTTCACGGTATCAGCTCAATAAATTATGTCTCCTTAATTCAGTTTATATATATTTTCTCTGGCAAGATCTAAGATTGTCTTTTAAGTCCTTCCCTCAAATCAGACCCTCTAAACTGGTAATCTTATTTGAATCCAGTGCCCTTACATATAAATGCCCATAATTGTAGATAGAGAATTGATCTAGTTACCTCAGTGATTTACTAAATCCTCCTCCTGTCTTATTCCTATCTTGATGTCCCTTTTCTTAAGCTTTTCAGTAGTGGATGAAGGGAAGCCAGTCCATGTCCCCCAAGTACAGTACCATGGGAACATCATCTTCTGGAACCATTCCCGCAATAAGAATGATCGAAATGGGTCATTACTGGCTCTGCCTCTGCATGATGCATATATGAGGATCTTTGGGGTCCTGGCAGTTGACACACTTAGAGATCCCCACAAAATAAACATCTTCTTACCTCATGAGATCAGATTCTATCAGGTAAGTCATAGAAGTCTTCAAGAGCAGTGGTAGGATTGCCTCTCCTATATTTAAAAAGGCCTCTTGTTTTATACTTCTTAAAAAGTGAAACCTGAAAATCTTTACTAGAGTAAAGTCTTGTTAATAAACAATATTATCATGCTTGCTCCTATTCCCTATATTTGTCAGACTTTGGAAAGGTCTCCCATTACTTATAAAAGGACTCTCAGTCTCAGTTGTACATCTATGCTTCAGCCTTTTGGGGACTATATGCATTAATCATAGGAATAGAGTTTGATGCTGTGGAACAGAAATCCAACAATTAAATCACTGACTAAGACCCCATAAAATAGGAATGAAACTTTGAAAGGAGTATATTTGTGTTTTATTAACTAATCCTTTGTTCTTTCTACAAAATGTGCTAAATATGATATGCATCCAAATAGCTCTTGATTTCAGTGTTACAATTTTTGAGGACAAAGAATAAAGAAAATATTTCTTAAATATTCATGTTTTCAAGTTAGACCACACACACACACACACACATACTCACACACACACAAAGTCATTTTTAAGACAATGGAATAACTGGAGCATACTACAGCATTTTAAAAAAAATATTTATTTTTTTAGTTATAGGTAGACACTATATATTATATGTATATATGTGTATGTGTGTGTGTATATTATATATATATAGATATAGATATAGATATAGATATAGATATAGATATAGATATATATGGGGTTGCATGGGGATTGAACCCAGGGCCTTGTGCAAGTGAGGCTAGAAATCTTTTTTTTTTTTTTTTTTTGCTGGTGGTAGTGGGGATTGAACCCAGTGCCTTGTGCATGCTAGGCAAACACTCTACCACTGTGGTGCTGAGGATCAAACCCAGAAACTCACACATGCCAGGCGAGCGCTCTGCCTCTGAGCCATAACTGCAGCCCTCTAAAGCATTTTGATATAATTTTAGGGATAGAAATTGCAATAAAGGAAAATTCAAATCCTTTATGGAGGCAAGGACCGTAGAATGTAGCAGCAAGTCAGGAACTTACTTTGCCCTTGTCATTTGTTGCCCTGTAAGCCCTTGGCTCTCTGTTCATTTACCATTATTTTTCATTCTCTCTTTCCACTTTATGAGGTGGATAACTGAAGAAAGTGGTAGAATTTTTTTTCTCTGGACATCTTTTTTAATAATAAGATTCATTCTCATCTGACATGAGAATGACATGGAGGATTGTGAAGTTATCAGTAGGTGAGCCATATTATTACTGAACATGTACAAATGAATTACAAATTATAAGTAGACTCTCTAGCCCTTGGAGATTAAGGGTCCTGGGTTACTTTTAGATGTCTTAAGTCCTAACTTGTAAATGCATATAACTTTGAAGAATTTGTGGTTCTTAAGAGTTTTCTACAACAACAAGACCACAGATGGATTTGGTAGATTTCCCTCCCTTCTCTGTGGATCAAAGTCTCTTTATACCTATAGGAAAACGTCATGTAGCATATTGCAAACCCTGGAACCAAGCATATCCTACAATGCTGCTTTGATGGCAATAGGCATGTGCAAACATTAGTATTGGCATCGGGTCAGGACAGTTCCTACCCATCTGCCCAGGGCTAGAATCTTGTCTTTTAAATATTTTTTTTCTTAATTTAGAGTCTTCTGACTCTGTTCTCCACCAGTACATATCATAAATTTCACTGGGTAATTATCAGAAAGCAAAGCATAAAATATTAAGTAGGTCTCTCTTTATACTGTGTGTGTGTGTGTGTTTGTGTGTGTGTGTGTGTGTGTGTGTGTGATGTTGGTAATCAGACTAAGGGCCTCATGCATGCTAGGCAAGTGCTCTACCACTGAACTAACATCTCCAGCCCATACATCTTTGATTTCTTTGTGATCCTTTTTTTTTTATAAGTAGAATCAGGAGCACTACCTTTGGAGAACTGATGAATAATTTGTAGAAAGTAGATTATCATTAATTTAAGATAATCAAATTGATGCATTAATAATTATTTATTTTACTCTTTTAAAAAAGAAAAGGTCATTTGAATTTTCTATCTTTCAGGGTGTTGCCAATGTCTTTAGCACTGCCTACCACTACGTTCACAGCCGGGAACATATCCTTCATATTGTGATCACTGGCATTGGCTGGCTCTTCAATGTCACATCCAATATCATCTCCATCACTACATACTTTGTTGAGCCTAGCCCACACCAGGTAGGCAAGCCTTGGCAGTGTTAGACCCCTTTGATGTAACAGAGTAGATGTTGATGTTTTACTAATATCTAAAAACCATATTAGTCAGCCATTAAGACTAACTAAAGTTGTTTCTTATGACTCCAACTCAAGACCCTTGGTTATGAGTGTCAGAAATCCATCTCAAACTGCCTTGGACAAAAGAGAGAATTGACTGTGACCCAAATGAAGAAAAGGTAGGCATCAAGGTGGCTTCCAGCATGACCAGACCCAGGTCATTCAATAGCATTAGGGCTCAATCATGTTCTTTATCTTTCCACTTCTCACATTTGCTTCCCTCTGCATGTTAGCTTTGTCATTCTGGAAAAAGATGGGCTTTCTCCATAAGGCAAGTCAGATGCCTAGTAAAGCATCTAGTAAAAAACTCCAATTTGGAAAACCCAAGAAAGAAAACTTTTTGACTCATCCTGAGATATGTCCTGGTGGCCAAATAGGCAATATCCACTAGAATCGTGGAGATATATATATATATATATATATATATATATACTGGAACTGGGGATTGAATCCAGAGGTGCTTTATACTGAGCTACATTCCCCACCTATAATATGATGAATTCTTGATGTTTGCTTTACATTTTTACAGTTAACATAAGGATTTTTTTATATGATGAAAATGAATGGAAAGGTATCTTCCTTTCAAAAAAGCTAAATGATTCTGCAGTGTGCCTGATCACGTGGTGGCCTCATCTTGATTGTCTCCCAGTTCTTTGCCTGGCCTACCACAGACATCGTCCTTCCCTCCTGGCTTCTTTTTTTCCTTTCCTTCCTACCAGGTCTGGGCTTCCTCCCTCAGTGGCTAGGGCAAACTAATGAAGCCTTGGCCATAGAAAAGTAGAATCACATAGCTCTTGGTAGGGTAGCCATGCCATGAGGTGGAGAATACCTCATTGTTAGAACTGCTCTTGGGAGGGGGATGATTTGGAGTGGAAGTGGGAGCCTTGAAGTGTCCTTGGGTCTGGAGTAGTCTATCCCATCTTATGGGCTACTTCCCCAGTGAGGCCAAAGTGTGTGGAGGTCTGGGGAGGATTCAGGATTACCTATTCAGGACCTTAAGGAAAATAATATGTAGGTACCATGGAAAAGGCCAAAATGGCCCAGAGCAATCATCAAGAAACTTGGCTTCCGTGGTGTATAATCTCAGAATTGTGACAACAAGGACAAAGTCTCAAAGGTCATGGTATATCCCCAGGGCTATTTCATGGTAACAGGGAAGATCATGTTGAAAGGTGAGGTGAGAGGAGGTCCACCAGCAATCAGGGTTTGAGTGAAGTCACAGCAGGGCAGAGACCAGATCAGCCTATCTAAGGCTCTAGTTAGGATTTTCTCCTAGATACAAGATGCTATGGTTAGATTTTGATGTTAAAAATAGCTCAGAGCTGCCAGGTATGGAGGCATGCACACCTGCAGCCCCAGAAACTTGTGAGACTGAGGCAGGAAAATTGAAGATTCCAGGCCAACCTCAACAATTTAGCAAGGCTCTAAGTGACTTAAGTGAGATAAATAAAAAATAAAAATGGTTCAGTGATAAAGTGCCCATAGATTTAATCCCCAGTACAAAAAAAAAAAAAAACTGAGTGTTCCCAGGCAGGGTGGTACACACCTACGATCCCATCTACTCAGGAGACTGAGGCAGAGAGATCACAGATTTTAGACCAACGTGGGCAATTTAGAGAAACCCAGTCTCAAAAGAAAGAGTAAATAAATAAAAAGGGCTGAGGATGTATCTCATGGTAGAGCACTTGCCTAGTATGCTTGAAGCCCTGGCTTCAATCCCCAGAGCTGCAAAATAAGTAAATAAAATTAAGCTATTAATGATGAACTGGGGGGAAATTGCCACCTATTTGACAAAGAAATAACAGTTACATGTGAATCTATGGAGGTTTGGGGTTGTTTGTTTATTTGTTTGTTTTGCAGTGCTGGGGATCAAACCCATAATAGGCTAGGTAAGTGTTGTACCCCCACTCCAGCCCCTTTAATGAGAGTTGTTTGTTTAATTTAAAAGAAGATTCTGTATTACTTAGCACTAAAAAAGAATAAGATCATGGCATTTTCAGGGAAATGGATGGCATTAGAGAAGATTATGCTAAGTGAAGTTAGCCAATCCCAAAAAAACAAATGCCGAATGCTTTCTCTGATATAAGAGGGGTGACTCAAAGTGAGGTAGGGAGGGAGAGCATGGGAGGAAAATTACCTCTAGACAGGGAATAGGGGTGGGAGGGAAAAGGAGGGAGAAGGGGAATAGCTAGGATGGTAGAAGGAGAGGGTCATCATTATACAAAAAACATGTTTGAAGATGTGAATTTGGTGTCAACATACCTTATATACAAACAGAGATATGATAAATGGTGGTATAAAGGTGTATTAAGAATTTTATGCAAAAAAAGAGAGCTTATGTATAATGGCATAATTTGGTGTGAACATACTTTATATACATAGTTACAAAAAATTGTGCTGTGAATGGATAATTATGAATGTAATGCACTCCACTATTGTCATGTATGTAAGAAATAAATTTAAAAAAAAAGAAAGAAAGAAAGAAAAAGAGGATTCTTGGTATATTAGTGCAGACCTGTAATCTCAGGAGGCTGAAGCAGGAGGATCACAAGTTCCTGTTGTGCAGGGAGGTGAGGCTTAATGAAAGGTGTTTGGGTCATGATTCTCCACCCTCATAAATGGATTAATTCTGATTATTAAAGGACTTGGAGGCTGCAAGTTTGATCTCTAGCCCTCTCTCACCCTAAGCCTTCCATCAGAAGAAGAGCTTAACCAAATGCTGACACCTTGATACTGGATGTCAACCTCCAAAACTATAAAAAATAAAATTCTCTTCTTTATAAATTATCCAGTCTGGGATATTCTGTTTTGGCAGTGCTAATCAAACAAAGACACTAAGTATAATGTAGAAAACATTTTTCATCTAGAGTTTGGTAGAACATTTGAGGTCAGGGAGTGTGGAATCAAGAAAAAGTTTCACTTCACAAAGCTGTTGTTCATCTTCTAAGAACAATTCAGCATACAGCCACTATGGATCCCCTTATTAGAGTTTCTCTTTTATTCCAAGAGTTATTTTTTATTTTATTTTATTTTTTTAAAGAGAGAGAGAATTTTAATATTTATTTTTTAGTTATCGGCGGACACAACATCTTTGTTTGTATGTGGTGCTGAGGATCGAACCCGGGCCGCACGCATGCCAGGCGAGCGCACTACCGCTTGAGCCACATCCCCAGCCCCCAAGAGTTATTTTTTAAAGGGGGCATGTAAGGGGCTGAATAATAAATAAAATGTCACTGCCCTTAATGCTAGAGGTCATCTACAGTTTCCTAATTTTTCTCCATTTATTGGTCCCCAAAAGCTTTAAAGAGAATATGAGGTCTAATTACTACTCTAATGAAATCTCTTCCTTTTTTCAAGGATTCAGACTATGTTTTACGCAATATGATGGTTACAGGGAAGCTGGGTCTAACAGAAATCCACACAAATCCCCCTATTACCTTCAGGAAAACATGTGTCTTCAGGTATGAAATGTGTCTGTTTTCTTTATTACCAGAACACAATCTAGTGGTATGATAGTAGATCTGAAAGACATAGCTTCTGCCCTTTATTAGTGCATATTCAGTCCTCATTATTATAAAATTATAACTCTTTATTATTACATTCATTATTTATTATTTTAAAATTTACATACACCAAAACTCATTTGTTTTGTTTACAGTTCTTCAAGTTTTAATAATGTACATATTCTTATAATAATTAGCACAAATAGGATACAGAACAACTCTAACACTCCTAAATCAGTCTTTCAACCCATTCCTAAACCTGGAAACCACTGATCTATTCTCCATCAGTTGGCTTTTAAATGAAAACTTTTTTAGAACATTTGACTCCCTGGGACATAGTAACTCCTTTTCTATCAACTGCTTTTTAAAACAGATTTCGTTGGTATTCCAGATTAAAATTGCAAAATTGTGTATTTTAAAGCAGGACAGTATTTTATTTTCTGATTGTCTTATAAGTACAGAATTCAACAAAAAATGATTATGAATAATAACTGTATCCATTATCCCCCATGATTATGAATAATCCCTCCATATCACTTATTAGAGCTCATCTGTTAATGTTAGCTAGATTGTGAATGTATATTTTTTAATGTGTATTTTTTTATTCAAAGAAAACAGGAAGAAGGAAAGGGAAGAGAGGGAAAGTTAGAAAATTAGATAGGTCCCCGGTTGTACATTACTTAGAATGACTGTCACCTATGGAAGGGAAGGAACATTATTCATCTGTACAGATACAAAACAGATCTTAACTGAGAACACATGTATTACAAAAGAGACGGACTGCATTAACCCATCTCAGACTAGTAGGCTAATTTGATATTTAAATACATGTTAATTAAATTTTAATTTGGCCTCATGCCAGAATGTTCATTTAGTCTCAAGCTTTTTTCCACATGGTTATTCCTATGTTAGTCAAGCATTTTGCTAGATTCCTTTTAACACCTAGACTCATATTCTGGATTCTGTGTAGAACTCAGAGCATATGCCTTTGGAGGAATGCTATTGACCTACAGCCTTTCTTAATATGCCTGGAAAGTTTGATAGATGCATCGTTACTGTGGTCTTCACAAATATAAAAAGTGATGGCTTAATAGTAGCAAGGAATGGGAATAGCAGAAGGACTAATTTTTTTCTTTCTTATTTATTTATTTATTTATCTATCTATTTATTGGTACTGGGAATTGAACTCAGGGGCACTCAACCAGTGAACCACATCCCCAGCCCAATTTTGTATTTTTATTTAGAGACAGGGCCTCACTGAGTTGCTTAGTGCCTCGCTAAATTGCTGGGGCTGGCCTTGAACTCGAAATACTCTTATCTCAGCCTCTCGAGCTGCTGGGATTAGAGGCGTACACCACAGCACCGGGCAGAAGGACTAATCTTACCTGTCATTATTGGATTCATATTCTGAACTATTAAATGTGATTTTTGAGGCTAGACAAAGAACTAACATTTTTACAAATGATTTAAAGGAATGGAAGCCCAACATCAAATGCAGATGGAGAAAAATGTGTCTATGATTCACTAGAGAAAGAAGCAGTCACTGTATTTCCATGAAAATCTCAGTCTCTCACTGAAATAGATGCTAAAGAATACCCTGCCCAGATGCCCAATATGCCTTTTGCCAGCTTCTGTGGATACTGCTGCAGGAAGCAACACTTGACATTGTAACTTTCCCTGGAGGAGTGCCCTCCAGTGATTGGAGCACCTGCCTAGAGGTATTCTCATGAATTCTGTGAAGGGCTGAGGTTGTAGCTTAATGGTGGAACACTTGCCTCATATGCGAAAGGCACTGGGTTCAATCCTCAGCACCACATAAAAATAAATGAATAAAATAAAGGTATTGTGTCCATCTCCATCTAAAAATATTTTTAAAAAAAGTTTTGTGAAAACTCTTCCACCACAAACCGCTACCTCACCCCCAGAGCAGCTTAGAACCAATGACTGATGAGCACAAAGATGCAAGAGACCCTTCCCTTGCCTCAGGGTGGGACAAGTTCTTTACTACATTCACCTCCCAGATCTTACCCCTTTGGATCAGGCTGAGGCTAGACTTCACCTGAAATCACATTGGTACTTAGCCTCTGCCACTTCCCTATGCTGCTTCCCTCAGTCCCTCATGGGTTTTACCCAAAAGCACTCCCTTGGTAAATTACTTGCATTAGCATCCTTTCACAGGTTTTGCTTCTAGGGAACCTGACCTAACACACTCATCTTTCCTTCCCGCATTCAACTAATACATATTGGCCAAGATAAGTAAACAAAACACTGTACACCCTCAGATAAGACTAATTTCCTATATGATAAAGATAATGAAGCAGATGGGGCTGGGGATATACCTCAGTTGGTAGAGTGCTTGCCTCCCATGTACAAGGCAAAAGATAATGAAGCAGAGCATCATGATGCAGAGTGTCCCGGTGCTACTACTTTAGTTAGATCAGATAATCAAGGAAGGCTTTCATGCTGAGAGGACGTTTGAGCCGAGTTGAACTGAAGGACAGAACCATGTGAAATTGAGGGATGCAGCATTCTATGCATATGAAACAGCAACCAGGACTGGTATGGTGGCAGTGAGGTGGGTACAAGAGAGTAATTCAGTATGTTTGAGCGGAATGATGTGAATAGGCTGATTTTAATATCCTTGTACTTCTTTGGATTTAGCTTCAGAGATTTCCTCTTCAAGTGTACAGACAGTTCAGAAGTTGTTCTGGCCTCTGCCCGTGGAGAAACCCATATAGTAATTCCCCTTCGTGAGAGAACAGGAGAGGCTCTGGGAGCCCTTGATGTTAACATTGGCCAGACCAGGATGTTGTTCTATCAAGAATATAAAGATCTACAGAAAATGATGAAGGTGATCCAAGCTGCCTGCTATGAAATACTAGGAGAATTCTCCGGAGAGATAAAGAAAAACATTGTCTTAGGTATTATGAAGGTCTGGATTCATGGGGGAAATCACAGGCAATCTTAAGTTTGGGGGAAATCACAGGCAATGTGATGAAGGATGAAGTTTCTAAAATGAATTGTTTCAATATGTAGGTTTTTCCAGGTGAAATGAATTCCCTTATGCAGTCTTAGCCTGAAGAGTAGTGTTTATAAGTTAAAGCAAAAGGAATGGAATCACATTATCTTTGGTTAGAAGTATACAATTTTAGAACTGGAAGGACTCATAAAGGAAAGATGGAACTAGCTTTATCAAATGCCCTGTCATGTGTTGACACTTTAAATGTGTTTTTTCATTTAATCCTTACCATAACCTTATAAAGTAAATGGTGAGGACCCATTTTACAGGTGAGGGAAATGAAGTTCAAAGAAAGGAAACAATAAATTGGAAAGGCTGGATTGGGTTCTCTTTCCAAGACATTACACAGCATTATCCAATCAGAACATCTCATTTGACAGATGCAGGATCTAAAGCTCACAAAAATATATTGCCTAAGGTCCAATAGCAAGCTAGTGGCAGAGCCAAGACTAGACCCAGTTCTTGTGACTTCACACTCACTATCTGAGCATAATACTAGGTTAGAGAGGAGGGCAAGAAAGAGGCATGGAAACCTTCGGCAAGAATGAATTAGTATAACACTATGTGGGATTAAGTGGAAAGGTTGTTAGCCATTACATAGTATGTTAAGAAAAGAGAAGAAAGCCAAGTGTGGTGGCAAACACTTGTAATCCCAGCCAATTGGAAGGCTGAGGCAGAAGGATCATTTGAGCCTAGATTCAAGACCAGACTGAGAAACATAGTGAGACCCCATCATAAAGGAAGAGGAGAAGAAGAAGAAAGAAAACTCGTGTCTTTGAGTGTTCACTCTGTGTAAAGAGTGAGACTGAGCATTTTTCTGTATGTTATTTCATTTAATTCCCACAGCTCACCAGGGAAATAGGATTAGCTTCATTCTCACAAAAGAGGAAAAGGATACTCAAAGAGACAATGGTACAAGTAGAGAGAAAGAATGCATTAAAACTAAGGGTCTAGGGGCTGGGATTGTGGCTCAGTGGTAGAGCACTTGCCTAGCGTGTATGAAGCACTGGGTTTGATCCTCAGCAACACATATAAATAAATTAAATAAAGGTCCATTGACAACTAAAAAATATTTTTTAAAAAACTAAATGTCTAACTCTGAAACTCAAGGTTTTGCCTTTTCTCAAAGCCTCCTTCCAGGCATAATTCCATATTTCTTTTGATTTCATGTACAGAGAGACTAAGATAGTTTAAAATCATATGACATGAGCCAGGTGATGCATACCTTTAATCCCAGAGACTCAGGAGGCTGAGGCAGAAAGATCACAAGTTCAAGGCAACTTAGTGAGATCCTGTCTCAAAATAAAAAATGAAAAGATCTGGGGATATACAGTGATAGAGGACTTGCCTAGCATGCTAACATGCATGAGTCCTTGGGTTTAATCTCCAATTCTGCAAAAAAAATAAAATAAAATAAAACATGGGACATGGTCTTTTTCCTGAGGAAAATGATGTTTACTGAAATAGGCTTTTTTTTTTAGTTGTAGTTGGACACAATATCTTTATTTATTTATATGTGGTGCTGAGGCTCGAACCCAGGGCTTCACACATATTAGGCAAGTGCTCTACCGCTGAGCCACAACCCCAGCCCTGAAATAGGCTTATAATCCTAGGGAAAAGCAATGTATGGGACTCAACATCAATGTGTGATGTCATCAATGTCATTCTCTTCTTTCAGAGATGGAAAAAGTTGGGGAAGTCCAACGAGCAGGAATTATCTTTTTCCGAATCATGCTGCAGGAACTGCAGGCATGCCTCAAACTACTTAGTTCCATGGACTTTGTGACACTGTTGCTCTACGATCATAATACTCAGATAGAGACAACGTCTTCTAAAGACAGCAAGGCCAAGGAGTTGAAAGCCCACGTAAACCTAGTGCATGACATCCTGAAGGGAGTTATCTTATTCTTTCATACAGATTTGGAATCTGAACCTGCAAGTGAATCTGAATCTGAATCTGAATCAGAAGATTGGGATAAGGATAAACTTGTACGTTTTCTTAAAATCACTATTTTTATTGAATAATAACCTGCACAGATTTGGGTGTACAAATCATAATAACACAACTTATAAGTATACAAATGCAAGATTATTCACACAATGAACACATCCATGTAATAGATGCATCAAGAAACAGAATATGCCGGGTGCCATGGCCCACACCTGTAATCCCATCAGCTTGGGAGACTAAGGCAGGAGGATTGTGAGTTCAAAGCCAGCCCTCAGAAACTTAGTGAGACCCTAAGCAACTCAGTGAGACCCTGTCTCAAAATAAAAACTAAAAAGGGCTGGGAATGTGGCTCAGTGGTAAAGCACCCTGGGTTCAATCCCTGATTGAAAAAAAAAAATGAATGAGAGAAAGAAACAGAACATTACTGACATCCCCTAAACTCTCCTTTGGATCCTTTCCCATAATCTCTACCCACCAACCCATACACCCTAGGAAAGGTAACCATGATCTTGACTTCTAACACCGTAGATTAGTTGCACCCATTTTAAATTTTTTGTAAATAGAATTATGTAAACTGGTGAACTGGGCTGGTGAACTTGCTGTTGATCCCATTCCTTTTCTTTTGTTCTTTGTTC
This sequence comes from Marmota marmota marmota, assembly GCF_001458135.2. Classification (NCBI taxonomy): domain Eukaryota; kingdom Metazoa; phylum Chordata; class Mammalia; order Rodentia; family Sciuridae; genus Marmota; species Marmota marmota. The sequence goes on along the minus strand of NW_025999891.1, from coordinate 3,225,282 downwards.
ACAGTTTGTTAACAAATATTTAGTGGAGAGTATTTGTTCCTTTGATCCAACTGCTAGCCATGTGGAAGTCAACGTACAGCTCATTAATAAATATATCAAAGGTAAATTTCCTTTAATCAGTTTAAAATCTATGCCAAGAATAATAAACCATATTGTAATTAACAGTTTTTATTAGAGTAAAGCAAGTAGTTTATAAATTGAATTTTTAGGAGAAAAGTTATGACTATAAGTTTTCTAAAAGGAGGGATACTGTTTATAATCTACTGTATTCCCTCCCAAAGACTGTCTATTCCACACATATGAGAATTCAAAAGTGCATCTATTTCTCACTTATTGACTACATGTGCATTGTTCATTTAAAAAAAAAAAAAAAAAGCAAAGCCAGGCATCCTAACTATGTAGGAGGCTGAGGTAGGAGGGTCACTTGAATCCAGAAGACCAGCCTGGGCAACATGATAAGACTCTGTCTTAAAAAAAAAAAGAAATGAAAGAAAGAAAAGATGGGCTGGAGTTGTAGCTCAGTGGTAGAGCTCTTGCCTAAAACATGTGAGGAAAGATATATATTGTGTCCATATACAACTAAAAATTAAAAAAAGAAAATGAATAGAGGCTGCAGTGAGGACAGGAACATTTAGCCAAAAGGCTAGTTAGTATCTTTAGCTTTAATAAAGAATTGAATAAAATAATAGATCATTAGTCTATATTGAGGAAGAGAATCAGCAGGACTGCAGAGCAGCAAGACTCTCAGGTTGGAGAAGATGACAAGCTCTTTGGCCACATCTAAGTAAATGTGTAAATACATGCTGTTCCTCCACTGATATGTATTACCTCACCAGACAACTCAGGCCATGGATGTGAGTGAACCAGTCACAAATGCATGTAAAGTTTTCTTCCTCTTTGTTACTTATGAAAAGTTAATCATTAATTGGGAAAATGGCTCTGTAGAAATCACTCCCTAACCCTGTCCTTCTCCACCTCTTCCCCTTCTCCTTCTCTCTGTGTAGACTCCAGACCACATCAGAGGTTTCTGTAATGTATTTATTAGGCTCAGAGGCTCAAAACCAGAGAGATTCCTAGGAGAAGAGGAGGGAAAAGGCAATCCAGGAAGGATGGCCACACTCCTCAGCCTGTGGGCATCCACAGCACAGGGGTGGTGGAGTAGTGAACCAGGTGGATGGATGTGAGGGATATCATCTAGCATGGGAAGGTGAGATGCTTCTAGCAGTTCAGGAGTGCTAGAGAATAGGGGAGAACTTGAGATTCACATAAAAATTAACATGAAATAATGTGACCATGAGTGATGTGAATCAAGTTTAGAATTCCTATTTGAAATGGTGCTTCCACTGTAATTCAATTCATTCATGGGAGCTTCTAATTTCATAGGTGTTAGATGTATAACTTCTAAGGTGCTAGTCATGGGAATCCATAACAACACCAACAAAAATGAAGGCTTAGGGACTGGGGTTGTGGTTCAGGTTTGGAGCACTCACCTAGCCCATGTGAGGCCCTGGGTTCGATCCTCAGCACCACATAAAAATAAATAAAGACATTGTGTCCAACTACAACTAAAAAATATTTTTTTTTTTTAAAGAGAGAGTGGGAGAGAGAGAGAGAGAGAGAGAGAGAGAGAGAATTTTTTAATATTTATTTTTTAGTTCTCGGCGGACACAACATCTTTGTTTGTATGTGGTGCTGAGGATCGAACCTGGGCAGCACACATGCCAGGCGAACGCGCTACCGCTTGAGCCACATCCCCAGCCCCCCTAAAAAATATTTTTAAAAAAAGTTAAATGTAATAACCAGCCTCCAAGAGGACACTGCTCTTCTCATTACCTACTATTCATGCCTATGAGGAGTCTCTTCCCACTTGAATATTGTCAAAATGACACTGAGGGAGGGCTGGGATTGTGGCTCAGTGGTACAGTGCTTGCCTAGCATGTGTGAGGCACTGGGTTTGATCCTCAGCACCACATAAAAATAAATAAATATAATAAAGGTGCTGTGTCTAACTACGGCTAAAAAATAAATATTAAAAAAATGAATGCTTATTCATTGTATACTTCTATATATTCATTCTGTACTTGTTTACTATTCACAGAGGCAAGTCTAGAAGAAATGTTTTCTATGTCAGTGATTCTGGCATGTCTAAATCCCAGACTCAGCCCCACCTAGTTGAGCTCTTCTTTTTGGAATGCATTTAGCACCTGCCATGAGCCCCAGCACCTCCCCCCAGGTGTGACCAGCTTGTCTAGTTTATATTCTCCCTGAGTCCATACTCCAATTTGGTTCCCACCAACCTGCCAACCCCTTGACCTAGAACCAGCTCCTGCTGCTAAGGTTCCTTGTGTCCTCTGAGAGTAATGTTCCCCTCCTTGGGCAAGGACTCAGGCACCCACCAATGTCCAATCCATTCCCTCTGTCAGAGAGGAGCATAACTCTCCAGTCTCCAGGTTAGAGGTGTTAACAGGAGTAGTATCTCAGCCCTTAATATGCCCATCTCCAGCTAACTATAGGAGAGCTCAAGGGCACCTTTTATGGCAATGTACCAATGCCTCAAGAGAATCTCCTTGGGCCCTGCTGCTGATTCGCCTACAAGAACTACCTTGCGTTTTCTTATATCATTCCTTTGAGTCAGAACACATGCAAATTTCTGTTTCTCTGTTTGCTCCCACTTTGAACTATCCTAGCTGATTCTGAGAAGCCTTGGTACCAACTTTCTCCACCATTTTCTGCGTTCCAACAGTGCCCTCAGGTGGTAGGAATTACTGCAGTTAACAGAACAGCACTCACCCAGAACAGCTCCACCACCATCCAGCCTGTAGTGTTATCACGCAATCCAGCAGCAATGAGAAAGTTCATAGCCCCCACCCCCATTCCAGTTCCTCTGCTTCAGATGCAATTATATCAGAAAAATCTAACCTTCCTGTTTGGGGGAAGAGAGAGGAGCTCTGGAGTGTCTTTCTGTTTGTGCCAGAAGGAGAGGAGTCTTTTAGAAGGGCAATCTGTTATTGCGCAATGTTTACATGGCCTTCTAGCAGCTTTTAGTAAGGTCTTTACTCAATGACCCCGCCCAGCATGAAATGCCACCAACAGTATTTGTAGGTTTCTGCCTGGAAAGGAAGGGACTGCTAGACTACATAGCAGAGCTCCTAACCCACCCACCAAGCTTTCTAAACTAATGATTTTTATCCAAAGCATAGAATTAAAGCTGGTAGTACACTCATACTGTCTAAGGGTTTCTGTTGCCAACTCTAATCCACTTTACCCTAGTTGGAGAAGTGGATATTTGGTATTCTGGTGAAACTCTAGGCAGTTGTGCCCTGACTTTAGATTGAGGCAGTCATCTATGAAGGAGCAGTGGGCAGTTTGTTCAGCAGTCCTGGCTTCCCAAGGTTAAATCATTGGATATGAATGCTGCTGACTTCCCTGAGGGATACCCTGTGACTCCAGTGGCCACTTCTGGGCATCTGGGCGTTTAGGAGCACATCAATAACCTGCTATCCTCTGTCTCTCTGCCTCAGGGACTTCTAGTAGTTGGTCTCTTTTACCTGGAGTCCTAGGTAAAAGACCTGACCACCTTCTCAAAAGTCATTCCACTTTGGACCTCTGCTGCCAGCCTCACCTGGTCTTTATGTAGGGTACCCCAGATCTGTCCCCTATCCCCACTCCAGGAGGTTTGGAGTATTATAGTCTGACAGGAAATATTCTCAGACCTAGAGGCTATCCCTAGAACTAGCCCTCATTGCAATTATGCCTAGAATCACTCTCATGTCGACACTGGTCTTGCCAGAAGCTTCCCAGGCCCTCTGCCCCTTGTACAGGAGTCCCAAGGGTCCTCCTCTGCCAAGGCAATCAAAGCCTCAGCGCTATCATCATCTATGAAGAAACCCACTGGCTTCTTCAACAAAACACTACCGTGATCCTCCCAAAGGGACAATGGAGGGGGATTCCTTGCCATTAGGGAAAGGAGTGCTGGACTCCCAGTCCTAGTTAACTCTTGTCCAAGATTCCCCTTCCCCAGGAGATTTTTCCATAATTGCTACTGCAATTAGGTGGTTCTAGTTCCCTCCCCCTCCATTTCAAAGTCGGACACAACTCTTTCCTTCGTTTTCACTGTACTGCTGAGGATTAGACAGGAACTTTTTACAACAGCTTACCAATAATTGAGGAATAACAAATAGAAATACAGCACTGAACCCCAATCTGGAACTCTGAGGACGTGCCTGATACTTTAAACTGGGTGAGAGTGAAATGGACAAGATATCAATATTGTTCTTCACTATTAACTTGAACATATACTAATGCTGGCTTACATTCAATCACAGTTCTCTATCATCTCTTTGAACCTAACCATCATGGGTGGTAGCATCTTTTGGGAATTATTGACTCTTCCTTGTTAGAATAGAGCTGCCATCACAGCTAGACCTGGATTTAACAGAGAGCCCAGGGTATGCCCTCTATAGGCTGCTCATCGGTTGCAGGCTATGGAAGAGGAAATATCAGTTCAGTTTTAGAAAAGAATCCCTTTGCTGGGCATAGTGGTGCACTCCTGTAATCCCAGTGACTTGAGAGGCTGAGGCAGGAAGATTATAAATTTGAGACCAGCCTCTCAGCAACTTAGCAAGATCCTGACTCAAAAAAAAAAAAAAAAAGTCTGGAGATGTAGCTTGGTTCTTTACTAGGAAGAAAAGATTCCCTTTGTCCTAGACAAAATCTCTTCTAGAGTTCTTTTAGCTAAGATATTAGACATGTACTTATACACTATTCAGAAAGAGTTTGGGGGACACATTTCCCATGGATGCAGAGCCCTTCCATTTTTAGTTCAAAGTTATTCAGAGGAAAAACAAAAGAAAATTAAAGCAGCAAATACCTTTCTATTCCTTATCACTCCTTTTGATTTTAAATTTCGAAGCTTTCCAACAGTAGTTAAGAGGAACAACTGAAAATGGTTTTAATTGTCTAGGTAATATCACTGCTGCTTGGACATCTGATTAAAAGCTTTTAAAATTAGTTTAATGAGAACATTTTTCTACTTAACGTAACCCTCTTTTTTTTCACTTTAGTGGATGTTAAAACAATCTTTTATAGCAAAACAATTTTTAAATTGTATATTTTTATTAAAATACTTCAAAAGTTCACATAAACATTTTAAAAGTAAAACATTTTAAAAGCAACTAGTCCATCACTTCTCACTCTCCTCAGATCCCCTCCCAAGAGGCAATCCTTTTTGGTATTATTGCTTATTCTGGTATTTGCAAGTCTATTTCTAATATTATGCACACATTGAGTCACCAATTTTAAACCTTACTAATTCATTTCCTGTTGTCCCAGATGAGGGTTTCCTTCTGGTATACCATCATTCTCTTACCCCATATTCCCAATGTACCATTTAATTTGGGATTAAATTAAAATGCAATGTTTGTATGATTTTCCTTGTGCAAGTGTTATCTACAGCTGAGCATTGTACTATATCTTGTTTTGTCTTTTTGTACTGAGGATTAAACCCAGAGGTGCTGTATATCCTTAACCTTTTATTTTATTATATTTTTTGAGACAGAGTCTCACTAAGTTGCTCAGGGCCTCACAAAATTGCTAAGACTGATCTTGAACTTGCAGTCTTCCTGCCTCAGCCTCCTGAGCCCCTGGGATTACAGGTGTGCATCACTGAGCCCAATGTACTATATTTTGATCATTTTTTACTGTTGATTTTTCCTGAAGTAAATAATTTTATTTTTATTATTTTTTAATATTTATTTTTGGTAGTTGTACACAATACCTTTACTTATTTATTTGTTTGTTTGTTTGTTTATTTATATGTGGTGCTGAGGATCGAACCCAGGGCCTTGCTCTACCACTGAGCCATAACTCCAGCCCCAATAATTTTATTTTTAAATGTCTTAGATTTCTTTGTGTTTCTGTGTCTTATTTTGTTTTCACAGTACTAGGGACTAAACTCAAGGGTGCTCTACCACTTAGCTACATCTCCAGCCCCTTTTTATTTTTTATTTTTTTGAGACAAGATCTTGCTAAATTGCCTAGGCTAGTCTCAAACTTGTGATCATCCTGCCTCAGCTTCCCAAGTCATTGGAATTACATGAGTGATTACTGAACCTGACCTGTACTGCTTGATAATTTCCATCACTTTTCTTATTTTATTTGTATGATTTTCTATAACGACAGTTAAGCAGGTAATTTTTAGTTTCAATTTAATTTTTTTCCCAAAGTCAACTCTTCCAGAGAGCTCACTTCTTTTTCTATCTGAAGTCTTTCCCTACCATTAGATCAGCTGTTAGCTACCTTCCTGAGATTCATTGTGAAACTATCAGAGGAATTTACTTTGCCATTCTCGTAGATCATTTTTTATTTATTCCTTTGTTTTGAAGTAGTTCATCTCCAACAGTTGTTTCCTGAGAAAGAGTACATGCATGGTAAATTTTTGAGACATTTTATGTCTGAAATGTTTTTATTCAATCCTTATACATGATTTGCATTTTTCTGGGGAATATGATTTTGAAGTCATTACTCCATTTTCATTTTTAAAAATTGAGATATAAGTCACATAACATAAATTTCACCATTTTGAAGTATGCAATTTTGTGGTTTTGAATATAGACCCAAAGTTGCACAATCATCACCACTATCTAATTCTATGACATTTTCATCACTCCAAAAAGAAACTCTATACCCAGTAGTGCTCATTCCCTTCTCCTCTCCCTCTGTTCCCTGGCAACCACTAATCTGTCTTCTGTGTCTTCTGGATTTGCTTCTTCTGAACATTTTGTATAAATGGAATCATACATTTGGCCTTTTGAGTCTGGCTTCTTTCACTTAGTATGCTTTCAAAGTCTATTTCTGTTCTAGCTCATATCAGTACTTCATTTCTTACTTATGGCTTGGTTATCTCTTTTTTGAACTGTTTTTAGTTGTCAATGGACCTTTATTTTATTTATTTTATTATACAGTGCTGAGAATTAAACCCAGTGCCTCACACGTGCTAGGCAAGTGCTCTACCACTGACCCACAACCCCAGCCCTTAATTATCTCTTATATGGATATACTATATACTGTTTATCTATTTTTCAGTTGATAGATCTGTGGGTTGTTTTCATTTCGGGGCTACTATGAATATGCTGCTATGAACATCTGTTTACAAATTTTATGTAAGGATATGTATTCCGTTCTCTTGGGCATATACGTGAGGAGTGGAATTGTTGGGTCACATAGTAACTCTTTTAATGTTTTGTAGAAATAGCTCCATTATCTTCTAACTTTCAAGATTATTGTTTAGAAATCTGTAGCCTTTCTGATTTCTGATTCTGTGCATGTGGTCTTTTTTCCCCCCCCCCAGACTGTGTGATCACCTCTTAATCCCTAAGGTTGTGAAATTTCATAATGATATGACTTGGTTTTTGTCTATTTTCATCCGTTGATCTTGCTGATGGGTCTTTTCAATCATGAAATTCAGGTCTTGAAGTCCTGGATGAGTATCTTCACACTCAATAAACAATGTGCCATTGCTTGAAGCTATGTCTGCTTCAAGGAGCCGCATCCTTTCCTTCACACATCTTTTTCTGCTCACCAAGCTGTGCCCAGAGTGCATTCACTGAGGATAGTTGCCTTTCTCTTATGTACACAAAGGCAACCTATGGGATGATGGTGGCCCTGTCCTGCTTTCTTTGCAATTCTTATTATTTGGCCATTAAATTTCCTAGATTCAGTATTAAAAATTCTACTTTCTTGTCTAGGGTGTAGTTCAATGGTAGAGCACTAACTTAGCATGCATCAGGCCCTGAGTTCTATCCCTAGCACTGCAAAATAAATAAATAAATAAATAAGTGCATGCAGCACACACACACACACACACACCTTTCCATCTTTTTGTCTTTTTTATTCAATTCCTGAGAAATTCTTGTTTTCTAATTCTATTGATTTTTGTTTGTTTGTTTGTTTGTTTCTGCATTTTTTTTTTTTTTTACAGGAGCACAAATCCAGGGGCTGGGGTTGTGGGTCAGCAGTAGAGCGCTTGCCTTGCACGTGCGAGACCCTGGGTTCAATCCTCAGCACCACATAAAAATAAATAAGTGAAATAAAGGTGTTGTGTCCAACTACAACTATATATATATATATATATATATATATATATAGAGAGAGAGAGAGAGAGAGAGAGAGAGAGAGCGCACAAATCCACTTTTATTTACTTTTCATTAGTTTAAATCCTTGAATGGTACAGCTTCACACAGATTCTGTGTCTAATGGCTTTAACAGGAAGGTAACTTCAGAACTGGGCACTAACCATACTCCATACTCCAATGGTACAAGTTCCCTTTATCCAGATTACTCTGGTTTGGTTTGCTGCCAAGAATCACTGTTTGTTTTGTACACATAAGGATATTTCATGTCCAAGTAGAATTCAGTTTCATCTCAGGGATAAACACCTTCAATTTTAAGACGAGTTGTATATACTTCCTTTGATTCTAGAGACACTGCTGATAGCCAGCGAACATGGCCTCAAACCAGCCTTCCAGACATATTTGCCTTTTAGAAGTCCTGTTCCCAGTGGCCTCCACAGGCTCCAAGATGATGAAAAGAGACTGTTTCTGCAAGTTTTAATTTCAGTGTTTTTTTTTTTTTCAGTGCTTCCAGTATCTAAAGTGTGCTAGGCAAGTGCTCTACCACTGAGATACACCCCTACCTTAGGTGGTTGTTCTCTATATAATTGGTTTCTACAGCATCTTGTTTATGCTTCATCTTATCTTTCTCAGGACTGAATGATAATTTTTTCTCGAAATTATCTTCTCTCTGTCATTCCTCCTCTTTCTTTCTGCTTTAGTGTTTAGGTCTGTGTGTCTCCTGCTAGAGGTTTTCCTTCAGGTGTTGTTTATATTTTAGAGTGAAGAGACTAAAGAAAAAGCTGAACGCTCTGATGGTGGAGGGTGGGGGGTTGTTAATTAAGTTTCACTGGGATTATCCAGAGGACCTTGTGGGGAACCTCCAGCATCTTTATCTCTGGGTTCTTTATCTTGGGCGATCAGCCTCTTGAGAAGATTCTTACAGTACGCTGCCTGGAGAGGAAATCTGTCACAATGTGGAAGCCTACAGGACCTTAGTATTCAGTATACATACTCATACTCTCCCCATTTTTTAGCCTTGTCCTCTCTCTCTTATCTGTGTCTGGTGTCCCCCAGTTCATAGGCTTTCTATGTTATCCCCTCTGAGAAATAAATTTCTAGAGTTGGGAAGGGGTGATGTGGGGAGGATTTTTTAAGGATTTAACTCTTTCCTGGACAACTTCAACAAACCCTCCTGACCATTTTGAGAATTATGGGTCAGGATTGGATGGAAGCTTTTTTTATAGTGCTGATTTAAAAATCCTGTTTTGGGGGCTGGGACTGTGGCTCAGTGGTAGAGTGCTCCTCTAGCACGGGCAGGACCCGAGTTCGATCCTCAGCACCACATACAAATAAAGGCATTGTGTTGTGTCCATCTACACCTAAAAAACAAATATTAAGAAAAAAGAGTTTTTTTAAAAAAAGAAAAGAAGTAAGAGCAGGTTTAAAAAAAAAATCCTGTTTTGCCAAGCATGGTGGCACATGCCTGTAATCCCAGTGCCTTGGGAAGCTGAGGTAGGAGGTTAGCCTCAGCAACTTATCAAGACCCTAAGAAACTTGGGGATCTAGCTCAGTGATAGAGCACCCCTGGGTTCAATCCCCAGTACTTAAATAATTAAATAAAAATAAAATAAAATCCTGTTTTTCTCCTGAATGCTATCAGATATCATCCCTTCCTCTGCTTTTCACTTCCAAAATTTTGTTGCTGCCTCCTTTACTCAACAAAAAGTCTTTAATGCTAACTACGTGCCAGTCCTATTTTAGGCTCTTGAGGTATAGTGATAAACAAAACAGACCAACCTCCCTGCTCACAAGAAACTTACATTCTGAAAAAGGAGGGTAGAGAATAAATAATCAACATACTAGATAAATAAGTTATATTCTAAGGTAGAAAATAAGTGCTGATGAAAAAAAGCAGGGCAAGGCAGTGGAGTGCATGGGTGGAAGGCAGAGAAGAGGCATGAGCAGGAAAGTTTTTAAAAAATTTTTTGTGGTACTGGTAACCAACCCCATGGCTTTGTGCATGCTAGGCAGTGCAAACTTGAGTAGACACATAGACCTCATCAAGAAGGCAAGATTTAACCAGGCACCATGGTGCACATCTATAATCATAGCAACTCTGGAGGCCGAGGCAGGAGGTTCACAAGTTTGAGGCCAGCCTCAGCAACTTAGCAAGACCCTGTCTCAAAATGAAAAATAAAAAGGGCTGAGGATATAGCTCAGTGGTAGAGCATCCCTGTGTTCTATTCCCGGGACTGGGTATAAGGGGAAGGTGAGATTTAAGCAGAGATTTGAAGAAAGTAAGGGAATCAGCTAGATAGAGATACTTGTGGAAAGAATATTCCAGACAGAGAACACAGCCAATGCAAAGGCCCTCAGGTAGGAATAAGGAGTGTGTTCAAATCTTAGGAAGGATGTCATTGCATCTGGAGCAGAATGAAAAGAAGGAGGTAAATAGGAGATGAGGTCAGAAGGTAATTGGGAGCTAAATCAATTAGGGCCTCAAAAACTACCACAATATCTTGTCTTTTACTTTAATTGAGAAGTGGAATCATTGTAGGGTTTTAAGGAGAGGAATGTCATGACTTGACCTATGTTTCAAAAGGATCACTCTGCTGCTATAGTGAAAAGGTACTTTGGGGATCAGAGAGAACAATTAGAGGAGTTGCTGTAGGAATTCAGATGACATGGTACCAGTGGAGATGATGAAAAGATCATATTTTAAACAGTGTCTATGAGAAGTCTCAAGCCAAAATATATCTTGACAGTTTGGATGTGGAATGAGAAAGAAACAGAAGGGCCAAGCTTGACTCCATGGTTTGGAAGAAAGGAGTCGCCATCAACCGTGATGGAGAACACTGTAGGTGAGGCAGGCTTTGGTGGGGGAGGATGATATATGCAAATATTTTTTTGCATGGGGATGGGGGGTTACTGCATTGAACTCAGGGTCACTTAACCACTGAGCCACATCCCCAGCCCTATTTTGTATTTTATTTAGAGATAGGGTCTCACTGAGTTGCTTAGCACCTCACTTTTGCTGAGGCTGGCTTTGAACTTTTGATCCTCCTGCCTCAGCCTCCCAAGCCACTAAGATTACAGGCATGTGCCACCATGCCTGGCAGTATGCAGATTTTGACATGCGGAGTTTAAGGTGTCTATTAGATATCCAAGTAGAGATGTGAATATATAGATAAATAAATCTGGGATTTTGGAGAAAGTTCTAGGCTGAAATTCAGATTCTTTGGTAAATAGAGGGTTTGCAAAAGGAGGAGAGAAGACTAAGTAGAGACAACTTTTTAAAATGTCTTGCCACAAAAGGAAACAAATAAATGGTGCAATAACTGGGAAGAGAAATGGGGTCAAAGAAGTTTTGTTTTGAAAATGAGAGAGATAACAGCAGGTTTGATTCTGTTGGGAATAATCCTGTGGAAAGCAAGAAGTTGACAATGTTGGAGATACAGAACTCCTGAAGTAATGTCTTCAAGCAGATGAGGGAGGGTGGAATCTGGTTACCTTCAGACGGTTTCAATTCTTGCTCATTGTCCTGGTGACCTGTTCATTTAGTACTCTCTCAAGTGTACCAGTTTGGGCCAGGTGCAGTGGCACATGCCTGTAATCCCAGTAGCTCAGGAGGCTGAGGCAAGAGGATTACAAGTTCAAAGTCAGCCTCAGCAACTTAGTGAGGCCCTAAGTAACTCAGCAAGACCCTGCCTCTAAGTAAAATATTTTTAAAAGGGCTGGGGATGAAGTTCAGTGGCTAAGCACCCTGGGTTCAATCCCTGGTCCCCCCCCCTCCCCCACAAAAAAAAATGTGTACTGGTTTGGACAATGAATTGTACAACTACTTACATCTGGTGCACCAATTGAGGAATTGGTTTATGATTACAGGATCAGGATAGAGTAAGTGGTGCAGAAGGGAATAAGTGGGTAAATGTGCTGGTGAGACTGTGGAGGTTGTCTTCTATTGCTTCAGCTTTTACGATGAAGTTGGAAGCAGGATCATCTGATAGTGTGAGGATGGGAGAGGAGGTGGTTGTGGCTCTGAGAAGACAGGAGTAGGAGCAAAATATTGGTGTTCCTCTTTTCCTGATCTCCTCATCCTTGTGATATTTTTTACATCAGTCTTAGTAGGATTTTAGAAGGGAGCAAAACTGAATGCACATTAATCATCTAGAAAAGGATTATCTATTTCATATTTTGAGTTGGTGGTCTCCAAAGTGAAGTGGCAGTGTCTAAAAATTTTGAAAAATGTTATCTTTGAAATGCAAAAATAATATCATATGCAAACATAATATCATTGGACTTTTGTTCATAATAGTTTTATTTCATCAGAGTATAATTTATATTTATTTTTAAAATTCTTTAAATAAAGCTGTAGAGGTAGCTCAGCAGTAGAGTATCTGCCTAGCACGTTACAAGGCCCTGGAATCAATCCCCAGATTGGTGGTGCCTGTAATCCTAGTAACTCAGGGCTGAGGCAGGAGGATTGCAAGTTCAAGGCCAGCTTCAACAACTTAGTGAGACCCTAAGCAACTTACTAAGAAACTGTCTCAAAATGCAAATTTTTAAAAAGGGCTGGGGATGTGGCTCAATGGCTAAGCACACCTAGGTTCAATTCCCAGTACTCCCTCCAAATTAAAATAAATAAACAAACAAATATATATGCAAGGGGCTGGGGCTGTAGCTTGGTGGCAGAGTGCTTGCCCAGAGTGTGTGAGGTACTGGGTTTGATCCCCAGCACCACATAAAAATAAAAATAAATAAATAAAATAAAGGCATTCTGTCCATCTACAAATTTTTTTAAATCATATTTTGGGGTATGTGGTCAACATTTGTTACTTGAAGAAGTAAAGTACATCATCAAAAATTTGAAAGTCACTGCATTAAACTATAAATTTTGTGTGTGTGCATGTGGTACTGGGGATTGAACCTGGGGGAATTCTACCACTGAGATAACCCAGCCCTTTCTATTTTTTTTTGTTTTGAGAGAGGATCTTGCTAAGTTGCCCAGGTTGGTCTTGAAGCTATGATCCTCCTGCCTCAACCTCCCCAAGTTGCTGGAATTACACAGGTATGCACCACTGTGCCTGGCTAAACTATGAATTTTTGTAAAGATAAATTACACTGATTTCAATCGACACTTTTGATTTATGGCTACCTCAGGAAAAAAAGCCAGTACATGTGATATTATTGAAATTATGCCTGCAATAGGAATGAAACTAATGTACCCTGCAAGAATTCAGTATTCATCTTGGAACAAACTTCCACCCAAACTTTGATAAACTCAAGAAAAATGTGTTTTTACCTCCCCCATTTAACTTTGATTCTTTTCCTGATAAGCCTGGGAGGCAGCACCATACAGTGGGTTTGGGACCACATTAAATTAACAGAAACAGATTAAGTGGTCAGCTTCCATGGCAAACATAAGTTCCTTGCCTACATAAAAACTATTGAAATTTGCATACACATATATTATTGTATGGACCTTCCCCTCATTGAGTGCAGCATTAATGTTGAGTGTTTTATGGCATGTAAATCAATGGAAATAAAAGAACTAAAACTAAAAGAACTAATGATGAAGGAGAGGAGCATTCAAGAAAAGCTGCTGCTGATGAGTTAGTTGGTAGTTGAAAGGAGCAGTTACAAACTAGCTTTCAAACCTGAAGCTTACATACTTCATTCTTTTTGCTTTGCCCATTTTTGCTAATTGTCTATAATCCCCAAAGGATTTAAATTAATTAATCCAGTGTTAATGCAGTAATTCATAAATGGAGTTTTAATCTTAAAACATCCTTTTTATAACCTAGTGTTTCCAGCATAATAAATTCCCTATGCAATTAAAACTTTGATTAAACTAAAACCTGCAAAAATACTATAATAAAAGTTTTCTGAATGGATCCCTGAACAGATTCAAAGGTTTGACCTAGAAATCTTTATAGCTTGGATGTATTAAAATATTTACTATAGGGGCTGGGATTGTGGCTAGAGCGCTTGCCTAGCACTCATGAAGCACTGAGTTTGATCATCAGTACCACATAAAAATAAAATAAAGATATGTGTCCGCCTATAATTAAAAGATAATTATTTTTTAAATACTTACTATAATCTTTGCCAAGGAAAAGCAAAAACTCCCTTAATCTTTTATGATTATAAAAGAAATAAAAGTAATATATCTGCGTGAAAGAATTTCTAAGTTTGTGCGAATAAGCTGTCTCTGCCAACATGCAAAGAGCTGTCACCTAACCACCACAAGAGGGCAATAGCGCTCAACCGTCAAGGGGGAGCGCGCAGGAGGCATCCTTAGAGAATCATTAGAGCCCGTTGTTAAGGCATCAATCTCTGGAAAAGACAGGAAACAAGAACCACCTCCCAATGGGTTCAGAGCTTTGTCTCTGGCAACAATAAGACAGGAAATAAGCAACCGGGGCTTGTGAAAGGGAGCGACCTCTCTCCCCATCAGCATGTCCTTAAATCACCATGAAGATAGCAAAAAGCTTCATAATGGCTGTAGACAGGGATCTGTTCATTTGGATGTTGAACTATGAGGCCGACATGGGTGGAACAAAGCTCTTAATGCGGATTCAGGAAAGGTAGAATAAAGCTGTGGGGAGCAGCAGAGCTGTTTTATCTGGAAAATCAGGACTGGTTTTAGGAGTGTCAAACGGTGAACTTTAATCATAACATTCAAACATTAAGGTGATCAAAGTAATCTTTAGAAACCTGTAGCATTACCTTATAAAGTTTCCAAGAAGCTAATTAGTACAAAGAAAGATCAGTTATTACAAATGCACCCTAAATATTTCAAGTATGTATTTTGATTGGTCTAATATTGCCCATTAAATGAAATGTATCAGATATTTTTAATGTGCTTTCATGACTAGCATCTGGTTTTGTTTTTATTCATAATTGTCATTAATGTTATTGAGCTCTAATCTGGAAAAATTTTTAGTATTTGAAAAACCAAATTAAATTATTCTGTAATGTTATTTCAACTCAACATTTATTGAACACTTACAATTCAATGAGGAAAGACAGTGCCTGCATGTGTGTGTGAAAAAGGAATCTTTGAAAATTAATTGAACTCACGTTTTAAAGTCAGCTTCAGATAAAAATGGAGACTTATGAACGTTTTCCACATTTTATGTCCCTTTCTTTTCATATATTGTAACTTTTGTTGTAATAGTACCTTCATAACTATAGGAAAGCTAAACCTAATTTAGGGAAACTTGTTCTTTGTATTGGTAGAAGACAGGGAAATAAAGTGTTCTGTTTTTAAATCCTAATGGGTAATTGTCATTATTATAGATAAGTTATGAGATAGAAGACCTTATATTTAAAGCTCTTAATTAGAAGTACATTTAATGGTTTATTCAATTCAATAAGCAATTATTTATTGGTTTAGATACTGAGTTAACTACTATGAATAATGAAAATAAAACAGACCTGGGAGTGGGAGATACCTCTGTGATAGATCTTTGTATATATTTTCTTATTAATCCTCATAAAAATCCTGAGGTACTACTCCAATTTTTCAGAAAAAGAAACTTAGGTTTAGAACAATTAAATGACCTGCTTAGGGTCACAGAATTAGTTGGAGTAGAATCAAAATTGGAATCCAGATTTGCTCAAATCTAAAGTACATACTCTTTCCACTGGACCATTCTGTCTGAATATTAGTTATTGACTCCTAGAAAAAATATTTTTTATGAATGGCAGTTTAATAATTTTCAATTTAACAACTTTAAAAATCTGTGAAGAGTAACTGTATATTTAAAAATAATTTTTAATTAGGGACTAATACCTGTGTAATTATTACAAAGCTATATTCTATACCCAACCTTAACTTTATGCCATGTTTGAGTCAGTTTTAAAGATAGAAAACATAGGAACAGTTGATGCTCTCTCTCTCTCCCTGATCTTGTTCTTTTCTCATTACACTATTATGAATTTGGTATTTATCAGTTTCATGCATGATTTCTTTTTTTCTACATCCTTGTGAACTTATAAACAATACTGTTTTACAGATTTTTAAACTTCTTAAATTATATACAAATTACATAATATTCTATGACTTTTTGGGCTCAATATGTTTTTGAGATTGAGCTGTCTATTAATGTTTCTTTAATTGTTAACTGTTGCTGTGAAGTATTCCTTTGTCTGTATATATCAAAATGTATCTATCCATATTCTTGTAATTACATATTTAAGTAAGATTTTGCTATGATTTTGACTCCAAATGTATCTAATGAACTTTAATCATAGTATTGGAATTTAATCATTTTAATTATAAAATTACAAACCTAGTCACACTAACTTGGGTTTTTTTTTTTTCCTTGATGCAGGTCATTCCCGAATTGAAGTATGGAAATTTGGTAATACCGTCATTGAACTTCTGTATCACTGGATACACGTCTCTTTAGCTCTTATGCAACTAAGCAAAAAAGTTAATAATGCTATTATACCTCCATTGCCCTCCAAGTCTAACAGCAGTAGGTATGCAAAAATGCCTGGGGAACCTTTGCCAAAGAAATAATGTTAATGGAAATGGTACTGGATTTAGAATATATTGGTCATTCATGTTCAGTGTAACTATAAAATATTTTCAACTGGGAAAGAAGTGCCACATAGACATATTCTGCTCCTAGACATTTACCTCAGCATTTTCTAAATCCAGAAGTACTACCTAAGGAGAAATTTTATCTAAAAAATATCCAGTTAATGTAGCCATAATCAAAAGTATTTTAGTACATCATAGAATATATTTGAAAGTTCCCTTTTCATTTGAACTTTGTGTATACCATGAAACTACTACAGATGATTGGGTGGTTACTTTTAATATGTTTTAAGGGACAACTTAGGAAAAAATGGCAGTTTTTACATCAAAAGGGAACCAAATAAAGATTTTAAGAACTGGACTTGAAATTGTTTTTCTAATTTTTCAAAGACTTAATTGAATGCTACCTCTTCCCCCTCCCCTTTTCTTTTTTAATGAGCAAAAATTCTTGTGGAAAAATGTTTGTCCATGATTCATGGCAAAAAAGAAAATAGCATTTCTTTTTAAATGACATAAACCTCTCAAGTTTGAGAACTACAAAAATAATTTGTTTTTGCTTAAAGCTTGTTATTAAAGCAAACTTTACTGCTATGCTGTGAGATTTCATCTTTGCAATAAGATATCTGATGAAAGATTCCATTTTTAATAAAATTTTTGGAAATTAAATTTTATTTACTTTATTAGGTTGACAAAATGTAATATGTTCTAAACATCTTAAAATTGGAGATTGGAGGTCTCTTTTTAACCTTTTCTGATAAGATGGCAGTGTTATTACCAGTTCTCATCTCTTGGATGATCTCATGCCCTGTTTTAACCTGTCAGCCTATTTCATATTTGGAGGAGGGCATTTTAGGAGATTTGCAACATTTCTAGGAACAGTGTTCTTGAAGATATTAAACTGATAGCACACATCCAAATGGTTTCAGAACAAGCTTATTAAGAGTTCACTGTGAATACAAATGGCATTTTAGGCAGTGAGGAAGGGAAGATTTTGCAGAATACTGTTTTTAACCATTATCATGGTAATTAACTAAATGACCTCTGGCTTAATGGTAACAAATATCATAAAAATTTTGGTGCATGAACCTGTTTGAAGTATTTTCACATATTAGCTCACTTGATCCTCTCAATCTGTAAAGTAGGTATCATGATATTATCTCCAACTTATAAATGAGAAAACAAAGAATGAGTTCTCAACAGCTAGTATTCTTAGAAGTGGGTTAAGAAGCTAAAAAGAGCCAGGACATTGGTGTATGCCCCAAATCCCAGCAACTCAGGAAACTGAGGCTAGCCTCAGCAACTTAGCCAGTTCCTGTCTCAAAAATTTAAAAAAGTAAAATGAGCTGGGGATGTGGCTCAGTGTTTAAGTGCCCCTGGGTTCAATGCCTGCTCAAAAAAAAAAAAAAAAAAAAGGATTTTTAGTACATCGTCTTTGCTAGCACCCCAGACATTTTATTAACATTTTCCAAATTTCTTATTAGGCTGACAATTATACTATCAGTCTTTTAGAAAATACTTTAAAAATTAAGTAACCAAGGTAGGCTTATGGCTCAGTGGTAGAGTGCTCGCCTAGCATGTGGGAGGCTCTGGGTTTGATCCTTAGCACCATATAAAAATAAAGGTATTGCGTCCAACTACAAATAAAAAATAAGTATTTTTTAAAAATTAAGTAACCAACCAGCCAGACTGGTTGAATTTATTTAACTATCATTCAAGTAAAGTACTATTCTTTAACACTAAGAGCTGATTTTTTTTTTTTTTAGTTGTTGATGGACCTTTTATTTATTTTTATATGTGGTGATGAGACTTGAACCCAATGCTTCACACATGCTAGGCAAGCGCTTTTCCACTGAGCTACAATCCCAACCCAGAGAGCTGATTTTTTTTTTAATTGAGAAGAATGTTAGTTATACTTGACAAAAATTTCAATGTAGATTATATCTAAATCCATTTATTACACTGGTCATAGCTTTATCAGTTTCTTATATTTACATATATTTCAAAATTTTGACTAGGTAAATGGGATTTTTATGATTTTATTCTTGTAATTTTATTAATAATACATAAATGGTTAATGGATGGACAGGCATCAGCAATTATTGTGTGGAAAAAAGTATTTTCTACATTATCCAACTTACCAATGATTGTTCATAAGCTGATTAAAAATTTCATCTTGGACCCAAGTTTACACAATAAATAAATCTAACTTTTGCAATCACCCATTATATCTTTAAAAAACAAGCAAGCAAACAATCTCACATTTCTTCAACCTTTAAAACACTTTCCCAAGTTGCTTGTTGGGATTAGAAGCACAGGGCTCACAAAGAAATATGGATAAAAATTTCTGTGAAACTGTCCATCATTAATGTTTTTCTGATGGACAGGACTTATACTGATGTATAATGGAAAAAATACCCTTGTTTATTTCTTCAATTTCTTACCCCTTAAATGTCCACATTAATAAATCTTATCATTTGTGTAAAACATCTTAACACATGTTATGAAATGTTCATGGCAAAGGGCAGATCAAGAGCCAAGGGCCTGGCAAGCTGGGAAACGCTATGTAGTCCTCTCTTTCTATGATTATTGACCTAGACACAAGTACATATATCTGGAAACAAAAGACAGAACCTTGCAGTATTTCCACAGTGATAATAATTAGCTTCCCCTGCAAGTAAAAGTAGCCATGTGGCCTAAGTCTAGTCACAAAGAAAAAGGCAGGTAGCTCCTGGAATGCCAGCAGCCGTCCCTGGCTCTGTCTCCCATTGTGGCAGAGGTGGTCATCTCCACTGCCATGCTGCTCCGGGGTAATAACACAGAAGGCCATCTGGTGGCTTATATCTCTGCAGCACGGTTTGCTCCAGTATTTACAATGCATTTCAGTGAGTCACCTGTTCCACTGAACATTCCCATCAGATGACACCCAGGGCATAAGTAGATCATCACTTTTGAGCTCCATTGCTCACTAACTCTCCTGGTATTGGCCAGTTTGCCCTACCACTGAAATCACTGGTCTTATTGGGTTTCCTTGTCTTGAGTTTTCTTGTTTTTATAATTTTGGGGAACAAACCCCCACCCCCCATGGCTGCAGGTTAATTGGATTTTGTACTGGCTCTTCCCCCAGAGAATATCAGTAAAATGACACTGTGTAGTCTGAGCTCTCCAGATCACTTTCTTTTATACTCATGGCTTTCCATGGCCAAGGAAGAACAACAACTCTTTTTTTCAGTACTAGGAATTAAATCCAGGGAGTGCTCCACCACAGAACTATATCCTCAGCCCTTTAGTCATTTTGAAACAGGGCCTCACTAAATTGCTGAGGTTCCTGAGTGGCTGTTCATTACAGTATCCTTAAGGCAATGGGAGAATACACTCAATACAGCAATTCAAAAATTCACATTATCCAGGATATTGGGCTCCCTACTGAGTAATTTTGTATAATCAGTTCTCCATTCTTTTCAAGTAAGAGGCAGACAGTCCTGTCAGGGGCTTTTTTTTTTTTTTTTTTTTAACTCTTTATTGATTCTTTTTATTTTAAGCAAAGTAACACATGTTCACAGTTTAAAGAGGCATCCTATTATGCAAAGATCTGTTGAGACCAGAGCATTTCCTAGTCCCACCTCATCCCTATTTTCTTTTCTTCTAAGTTCAACTACTTTCGATTCTTTTAGCTCAGGTGTTAGTAAATAGCCAAATCTGGCCAGCTGCCTGTTATGGCAAATGAAGTTCTATTGGAATAGCCTTGCCCATATTGTCTATAGCTACTTTCCTACTTTAAGGGCAGAGTTGAGCAGTTTACAGGACCATATGACCCATAAAGCCCTAGATATTTATTATCTGACTACATGCAGAAAGTGTGCCAACCCCTATTTGGGCTGTAGTTTTGACATTGACCTCCATATTGCTAAATAACATGCTGTGTGGCTATTGTTTTCCCACCAAATTAGGAAATATTTATTAGCCTCCCAGTATGCAATATAAAGATTTAGCTCCTTTCTTAGTGTTTTCCTATTAGCATACGTGCACACACATGCACACACATAACTTCCCTTCGTTTTTCCATTATTACACTGTCATTTAAGTTAAAATAGATCAATATTCAGTATTTACATTAACATGATTATATAAGCTATTTAGGGTTTAGCCATGTAGTAAATTGCAATAATTTTTCACTCCTGTACATCTTTTCACTTTTCCTGAAGTTAAGATCAAAAGAAAATTGGAGCAGCTAAAATAATATCACACAAGTAGATTTCAGAGCAAAGAATATTAATATGATAAAAAAGATTATTTCATAATGAAAAGAGTCAATTAATTAAGAAGACATGACAATCTTAAGCATTTATACATCTAGTAATGGAACTTCAAAATACAAAAAACTGATAGAACTTCAAGTCTATGGAAATAAAGCAGATTAGTGGTTGCTTAGGGTTGAAGGGTTTGGGAGAAAATGTAAGTGACCAGCAGGCACATGTTTGCTTTTGGGGGGTATTGAAAGTATTCTAAAATTGATTGTGGTGATGTCAGTACAAGTCCTCGAATATGTGCCATTGATTTGTACACTTTAAATGGGTAAACTGTATGTGAATTATATCTCAGTAAAGTTGCTTTTAAAAAAGATTTAAACAGTATGGTGGTTCACACTTAAAATCCCAGGGACTTGGGAGGCTGAGGTGGGAAGACTGAATCTAAGTTCAAGGCCAGCCTCAGCAACTTAGCAAGACATTGTTCCAAAATAAAAAATAAAAAGGCCTGGAGATAAAACTCAGTAGTAATGGGTTCAATTCCCAGTACTAAAATTAATTAAATAATTGACTATTTTTAAAAAATAATAATAATTTATTTTGCAATTCATAACAGAAGAAAATGTGGAACAATAGCACAAAGGAGCCATAAATAAATAAATAAATAAAAATTTTGGGGGGGATACTGGGGATTGAACCCAGAGGGGCTTTACCACTGAGCTACATCCCCAACCCTTTTTATTTTTTGAGACAGAGTATTGCTAAGTTGCTGAGGCTGGCCTCAAACTTTCGATCCTCCTGCCTCAGCCTCCTGAGTCACATGCTCCACTGGGTCCACTACAAGTATATATTTTTGAAAGCTTCTTACGCTGTACATAAAGTGATTTTTCTTTACTTTTTTTTTTTGTTTTGGG